>NC_056735.1:1620608506-1620783506 GCF_019279795.1 Protopterus annectens | reverse complement strand
TTGGTAGTGGATTTTTAAGTACCGGGCTACAAGTCCTGACGCCAACATTCAACGAAGGCACGCCCCATTCACGTATGCCTCCAAACAGAAGACGCTCTAGCTGAGAATCGAACGGGACAACGTCTTGCTATGAGGAGATAACGCGTTCTTCCCAAATACTTGTTCCAAACCATAAGGAAAGGGAAACAAGTAGCCAATTCTAAAACTGGTTTATTGCTCAAAATATTTAAATAAAAGACATTAGTTAAGTGCTTTCATCCATTACATGTGAAACGGGACTTCATCAGAGCTACATTGTAGTTAAAATCATTGGTTTAAATAAAGCTCTAATAAGGTCACATGATACACTTGTCCAGTCACAGAAAAAAACGTGAGTAAAATTTTAATTGAAAAAATATGTAAATAAGAAAATAAAAACTAAAGATATATAAAATTATATATATATATATATATATATATATATATATATATATATATATATATATATATACATATATATATGTATATATGTGTGTGTATATATATATATATATATATATATATATATATATATATATATATATATATATATATATATTTATATATATATATATCTATATATATATATTTATATATATATATATATATCAAAAACCCAAAAGTAACTGAATATCAAGAACTGACGATCTAAGTTTAAAACAAGGACAATAGATAATTTGGCCAAGTCCCTGAGAAGCACCCAACTGAAATTGCCATACCAGTTCTGGGTACTCCAGTATGGTTTTCCAGGGACCACCCTTAAGTCATGGAGTACTAATTCAAGTACACCAAATAAAAACCTGGATTTTTCACATACTAACATTTGCTTATAAAGTGCATTATTTTCATTACATTTTGAAATTGCGTATAAATGCATATATATTCTTTTTCAAAACTGTCTTTCAGTTTTCCCAACATAAAACTTCAAACAACCTTTGCAAATTGCAATGTATTCTACTCCCACACTACCACAATTCCCAGATGCTAAAACAATTTTATATGGAAACTTATCAATAACAATCATCTCATTTTGAAAAATGTGGGGACATTGACTACATGCCCCACATTTACGAGTAGCCCCTTACTTTTTTTTTTTTTTTTTTTAATTTCTCCAAGTCTTTTGGGTTTCTAATACCATGATGGGAATGGACCCCATTCCTAAGTCAAAGTACGATTAAAGTTCATGAAATTAGTATTGTTTCAATCTTGGATGTCAGCCAGAAGTGCTCTTTGCAGCACCTGCAATGTGCCCAGTAATGATTCCTTCTGCAATTCGTATGGAGTTGCATGTATTGGTAACATATCTAAATACTATTGTAGATTATTTTTTTATAAAACCCATTGCTCCTACTACTAATGGAACTGCCTGGATATCTTTCTTCAACATTGCTCTTGTTTTTCCTGCAAATCCTGATATTTTATGACTTTGTGTCTCTCTGTACGCAAGACATTGTAGTCACTGGATGTGGTGATTTCGATGATCAATGCTTCTTTTGTCTTCTTTTCATGGACTACTATATCCGTTTTTTTAGCATCTATCTTTAGAACTGTTGGTAATGGGTGATTCCATATGATATAAACTTCATCATTTTCTATGATGCTTTGTGGCTCATGTTTCTAGTGTTTTTCAGCCACTTCAATACCATATTGTTTGCGCAACCCCCAATGCAACAGTCTTGCCACATTATTATGCCTTTCAGTATGCAATCATTCTGCCATTAATATGTCACAACCAGCAATGAGGTGTGCAGCTGTTAACAATTCTGTTTTACAAAATCTACATTTGTCTGTTTCTCCCACATATTCAATTGACTTTGTAAACCAACGTATATGTAGCCCCCTATCTTGTGCCGCCAATATTAACCTTTCATCTCTTGGTTTGAATTTGCCTCTCCTTAACCCTGCACTTTGTGCCTGTAAGGTAAACACTTTAACCATTATGTCAACCTCCCACTTCCAGTGTTACATTTTTGTAGCATTTAATTTAAACTCATTACTAGTACACCAGCTATTTTTGAGTATAGGTTCATACTGAAGGCCTTGGGCATTGGGGGAGGTTGACAATGACTCTCATTTTACACTCATCTACAGACTTGGTTAGCCAGAGGTCTTTGTTTATGGTCTGGAGATTATAAACGTAAATGCAGAACAATAGAGGTGTCAGCAATGAAACCTGAATGACACAAATGATCATCTTCATACTCTCTGATGACACAGCTGCTACATGCACTGTCTGAGTTCTGTCTTTTAGCCAATGTGATATTTAGCATAGGGGGAAGATGTTAAATGCTTTGTCAGGTCAAGATACACCATGTGTACAGCATGACCACTGTCAATAGTATATGTTGCTTTTGTTAAGAAGTGAACCAGATTCATTAGACAGGATCTACCCCTGTACAAAGCTAAACTGCTGCTAGTCTAGTCTGATGAGATTTTTTTCTGATCATAGTTTTGACTTGGCAAATAAATCTTATCAGTTTGATGTACCTATAAAACCCAGAGTGAATGGTGGGCATACCTCTCAACTTTCCAGATTTTCACAGAATGACCCAAATTTTTGCCTCATATTTTTAGTCTATTCCTCATAAAATTTGTGGTTTTCTGGCAAATCATGGAATCCACTGAAAATGGGCAACTCAATATGTCAGACTTCCCCAGTAAAAAAATGTTAAATAAATAAATAAAATGATCTTAGGATTGAAGTCACTAAATAATGCCAAGCATTTGAGTTTCAGACTTCAAAGCCTTTATAAAATGCATGTTAACACAAACCCTATTATTCTAGCAATTTTCTAAGTTTATAACAGCAGTATTTAAAATCTGTCCGTGTTTTTGTGCCTTTGTTCCCCTATTATGTCAAACCTTGTCCAGATTTCTTGCTGTAAGAAGTTGAGGCATATGATGGTGGGGCCACGCTTGTGGAATGGCATCATCATTGTTGTGTGCCAAACCTCAGGGACAAAGCCCGTGGCTAAATTCAAATTAAATTGTTAAGGAGTTTCTCTGCCATATTTTCTTTGGTACTGTTTTTTTAAAAGCCAGGTATATTATCATGTGTCATGGAGGAAGTACTTTTAATCTTGGAAAACACCTTCAGTACATATTGTTTGGTGATGATGGGGGGTTCTGAGAATCTCAGGGATAAGTAGGCTTTGAACAGTCATCTCTAGGATAAAATCCATATTGAATTTGTTTGCTAAATATGTTGGCAATATGTACTGGATCAGAGTAGGTGATGCAGTTTAGGGCAATTTGGGCTGTTGTTTCTTAGCTTCCAAACAAAGCTAAAGAATGGCTTGTCCTTAGCTTCAGATGCTAACTTAAGTACATTGGCTGCTTTAATCAATTTCCTGATGTTATCCTTGGTATGAGGGTATTTCAATGTATGATATGCTTTAAGGAGCTTTTTTCTTTTAATGTGAAAGTTATTTATGCTGGTAGACTACCAAGATGACTTGTTTTTCAAATTTCCCTCTACGTTTTTGATCTAGCTGGGACTAGAATCTCTATATAATTATATAAGTGGGTATATAACACCTTTCTGAAGATACAGTGCCAATATCTGAGGTGATGCTGCTCTAAGTGAATATTGAAACTTCATGGAATTTGATGAGATTAGTATGTTTAACAGCCCTGCATTCCAATGAGTTTAGAGATTTTGAAGTATAAAGTCACTAGTTTAGCATCTGTCGTAACCGGGGAAAAGATAGCAGGGGTACAAAAAGAAACCATATTTTTAAGGACCACATCAAGAATATTATGTCCTTTGGTGGGTTTGCTAACAATCTATACAAGGAACTTTGTGATTATTAAATCTAAGATCTTTTTATACTACATTGGAGGTATAGGTGCTCCAGTTTATTGGTGGTAATTAAAGTCTCCCAAAATAATGGAGTTCTTCTTTATAGAGAGTTTATCAAGTACATTTAGGAACCTTACATGATTTTCAAGGAGCATAGAGGTTGTCCTATAACAGGCCATAAACTAATATTTGGTTCTGTTTAGTGTGACTTGGAGCTCAATGAGTTCTAGTTGTGGGTCTCTGGGAATATGTCTGGGGGTGATATGGTCCCTAACAAATATGGAGATGCCCCCGTAGGGGCCATCATGCCTGAAGGTATGGTAGGCACAAAACATAGGTTTAGAGGGATTGTTATCTAAATGTTTAAAACAAGTTTCAGTAATTACATAGATATGGATGTGTTCCATATGCAGGAGAGTCTCAAGGTCAGGCAGTTTGTTGTTGAGACTTCTGGCATTGAGCAAGGCCACCTTAATGTGATACTGTTTGGGATTTGATATTTTATTTATCCTATAATGTCCATTAGCTGGGCTCTGCCAAAAAGGTTACTGTGGGGGCATTAAAGGCTTTAGCCAATACACGGAAGCCTTGGAACAAAAGGCACACTCCATCCTTTGCAAAGCAAGTAGGACTGTAAGCACCTTAATCCATCTTGACCAATACTGGATCCTCCTAGAATGACACCAACTATTTATCCAATTATTGAAACCAGTTATCTTTTCTTTGTTTTTGGGTACCATTCTTGGAGAAAGAAGGACCAGAATCTTGCCTACATTTGTGACATGCTTTGAGAGTTTGTGTCCCAAGTCATTCATTCCCACATGGACCACCACCATGTCATAGTCATATTTGTTAGGTGAAATGGTCTTAAAGGACCTTGAGATCTCAGAGTTCCTGGTATCTGAGATAAAACTCACTATCACCCTGTCTTTGTCCAGCCTTGTGAGAGGAGAATCAGTGTGCCTGACTATAGAGTCACTGATTGTTAGAAAACTTATTTGCAGAATGGTCTGGTGTACTGGAGTTGAGAAAATGTTACTCTTGTTGACTCTGTGTTAAATGTGTACCAAAAGGTGATATGATGTTGGATTTTTACTGAGACCTACTTTGTTAAATATTTGTATCTCTCACAAACAAAATTTCTTATGTTGAGTAAGAGTTCATTATCTGTGAACACAAAGATGTTACTACACTGCCTAAGGATACCAGATGCTATGAAGCTGGCAACATAAGGGAATCAAGCAGACTAACCTTTCTTCTTGGAGATTGAATTAGGATAACACAGAGTACTATATGTAGTTAGTGAGATATGAAGGAATGCAGCTATACAGATTTTCTTATAGAGGGTTACAATGAGTTATTATATGAACTAAAATTAAATAAAATGAGGTTTAGCTGGCAAAGGTATGCTGCCTGTTATTATGTGAACTAAATGAAATAAATTAGGTTTGGTTGATAAGGGTACACTGCCTGAGTAGATAAAGTAAAGGAGTAATTTAGGTGAAGTTAACTGCGAGAATGGACAGTGCAGAATCACTAACTGCTGTACAGTATAAACTATGTGGAGCAACTATAGGTTGCATGGCTAGTGTGGAGCAGGCAACTATAGGTTGCATGGGTAGTGTGGAGTAGCTCTGAGCTATGTAGAGCAATGTAGAGCAGCTGCAGGCCGAGAGGCTACTTTGAGGATATGTAGTATACAGTGTGGCTTGTCATGCAGCTTAAGTTATCTGGTTGTCCTTCTAAATATTCTGGTTATTTATTATCTGAAAAGAGGGTTACCATTATTTAAGACTGTAGATTGATACACCATTGACTTATGTCTCCATTTAGCTGAATCACTTTAACCACGGTGGTGCAGCAGTAGCATTGTTGCCTCACAGCAAGAAGTTTTCTCGTTCGATTCTTGGCTGGAGTGCGGGGAGTGCCTTCTGTGTGGAGTCTGCATGTCCTCCCTGTGGTTGGGTAGCGTTCAAAAGACATACGTAAATGGGCGTGTCTTCGTTGAAGGTTAGACATCGAGCTGGCACCTCGGCACTCATGAAAATCTACTGTCAATCATTAGCGGACCGGAGTTCCACTGTGGCGACCCCTAACCAGGAAAAGCCGAAAGACAAACAACAACTTTAGCCTACTACCAGTGAATTTATAAATTTTTACACTTTATATTTGGCTAAATCAAGAGCAAACCTCACATACCTGGGTGGCATATTGTTTGGCAGTTGTCCTATGACAAATGGTGGCAGTTGTGCCATCAGACACAGTCTAAATAATAGTCATACACAGAATATAACTGTGCTAATAAGCTACTTTGTATCCTGAATACATCTCATCCAAATGTTGCTATGTAGATGCCAGGTTAGTTAGGCATTATATGTTTTATACATGACCACTCAGAATGAAAATGCGCAATGGCATATTTTTCATAGTTTTAGGCACCAGCAAATCATGCATTCACAGTGGGGATCGCATTCTGAAAGTGAGCATTTACTGAAGCAGGTTATGCTGTGCATCCTTTTTCTTTCCTGGCAAAAAGCATTAACAATGAAGATTTGTACTGTTTGTTTTATAGTTAATATCTCCAAAGTTAGTAGTGGCTCTAATGGGATAAAGAACTCTAATGTCAAATATATCTTCAGCTGTACTAGAAAGTGAACTGGGAATTCACAGGTGAAAACCAGTTACTTTGGCTTAAGATTAATAAGTGGAATGCCATAATTATAGTAGCTGTACCAGAGCGCTCTAACTCTGTTAATCATGTTAAGGATTCCCAGGTCTTCTCTTCCATTGCTGATTCCCTGATTCTTTTAATCATACTGTGGGTCTCCTGACTAGTTATTCTACTGGGGACCCCTTAATTTTTGTAGCCTTTCTAGGAGCCCTGCTGAATCTACTGTAGGTCATTTGGCTGTCTCAGTTCTGCCGGAAGCACATCTCCAAAAATCCTGCTAGGCACTTTACTACTTTGCTATGGTCCAACTAACTTTTTTATCTTGCTAAGGGTCCCTGATTCACCTACCCCTTCCAGAGGCCTCCCTGACTCCTTAAACCTTGTTAGGAATGTCTGCAAGCTCCTTTAATCTTGATTAGTCCCATGAAATTTATTGATACTGATTAAACCTCTTGATTTCATTACTGCAGACTGAAGGTATGCAAAACTCTAAAACTTGTTCTGTTTCCCAGTTGCTGTACTTCTATGTTACTCTTTCAGGAAAGGCAGAATGTCTTAAAACACAAAATCTTCACATATCTGTTATGTCAGCTAGAAGTAAAATATTGCAGACAGTATATCATTATTTTCCCCAGTATATAGAAAATTCTGCATTGGTCAGCAATGGCCATTAGCTATAGTCTTCTACAATTTGTGCAAAAGGCTGTTCGGTTTAATGTAAGTAACATACAAACCACATAAAGAGAGACACACACACACACACACACACACACACACACACACACACACATACACACATGTACACATGCGCATGCACGCACACACACACACACACACACACACACACACACACACACACACACACACACACACACACACACACACACATAAATATATGTGTGTGTACATATGTAGTTTTTCCAGACCTATGCTCTAACTTATCCCGATCTTTCCATTCTCCTTGGGTCATCATGCTTAGTGTTGATACCTTAGAGATATTCCTACTCTAGGAGAATTCCCTCCATGGAGGAAGTTTGTAAGCTCAGCAAATGCACAGATCATCAGAACTCCAGAAAAGTGAATTGGAAGGTTATACTATCATATTTCTGTCTAGCTGGTTAAGAGCTTTTTTTGTATATCCTAGCCACTTCTGTTACATTCTAGAATATGTTTTCAGAAGGAGTGTATTGGCTAGTGAGAAGAGGGTAACACCCTGTACTGTGAATGCTGTGACATCACTTCAATTCCCATCTCCCAAAGGTGAACCACTTGTTGCAGGTTTAAGTATCCATTGGGAATTCACATCTTTTCATGCTTCCAGACATCCAACCCTCACATCACCCTCCAAGGACAGCTGAGCAAGGATGCCCTCTCCTTTCTTCCTTCTCCCCATTTGAGCTTCATCCTTCTGTGTCACAAAGCTGACATAATTAGTAAGTAAAAGTATAAGTGAGAGGCTATGCATGCTCTCCAAGTCAATCACATCCTTGATAATGTAGTTTTGTATAAATTATGCTGTAATGTTAGTGAAACCAGTTCTGTATAACTTGCCACATACTGTAGTGCATCTCTGACACCTCTAACTCTAAGACAAGCCAAATCATATGACTTACTATACTGCACTTGAACCAGAATGCAGTAGTTGATATATTGAGAAGTTAGGTGAATTGTATCATCTCAGTAGCTGTTTAACACTGTACTTTTTTTGGAAATATTTTAATTTATACAACAAAAGTAGGGATAAAGTAGATTTAGGCTGCAGATGCTATAATGAAGCTAATATATTAGTCTTTGCATTTTAACATCTCACCCCCTCCCCTTGTGATTGGAGGGAAATTAAGGATTGTGATGTTTTATCATAGTCAGTTTCCACAGTTCCTGTTATGCTGGAAAACATCCAGTAGGACACAAATTTCAATGACTATTGCTGTTGTCACTGATATCTGGAAAGAATCAAAATTTAAAGTATGTGTGCCATGCTTAAATGGTTTGTTTGGAGGGTGTGAGTGTGAGCATGCCAGGATTTTTCATTTCACTTTTGTGCCTCCCAGCACAAGCTTCTCGTGTCATAAACAGTGGCCATGTCAAAATCATTCGTAAAACTTTGACCGAATAAAATCCTTAAAGCAGAATTCAATAAAGTTTGAGCACGTTTTTTTTGTTATAAACTGACTGAAGAATGACATTATTGCATCTCTACATTTAACAATGATGCCATAACAACTGTAGTCACATTATGTATCCCAAAGGCATAATTCCTTAAAACAGCAAGTCATTTGCCAACTATTTTCCATTAGTGCAATATCAAAGGTTTCCATCTGTACTAATTTACTGGCTATTCCCAGTGCATTTCAGTACCTGTAAGTCCATATATCATACATTAAAATGCCGACATGCACAGTGTTGGTGAAAGAAAACTGGTCTATTTAGTCTGTCCAGTTTTTGCAGCTAGCACTGGAAAGTAATCAATGCTCAAGGATAATGACAAATAAGGCAGACACAGAATGTTATTATACTTAAGGTCTTATGCATGAAACTAGAATGAATAAGCTGATAAATGGTTGATAACGGAGGCAAAGATGGAATGATACAGATTACAAACAGTAAGATAAATACATTTATACTCTAAAAGACAACCTATTAACTTAATTCTACTTTATGTATCTCATATACAAAATATAGTGAAATAATCCTTGTGATGGTCTAGCATATATCAAAAATTAAGGTCTTATCAGTTTATTTTCATAAAGCAGTTTCTCAATCCAAAGTAGAATTTTGCATTATCTTTGTCGTGTGTTTTCTACCTTCCCTTCCCACATATTTTTGTTACTAGGTTGATGAAAACCATGCTTCTTCTCCTGTGTTTTTTTCTGTTCTTCTCTAGATGTGCCCTTTCCACATGACTTGTTCAAAAACTGCCCTTTCAGCATACAGCTACATCACATTACTGCCTCTCAGTTGTCTATCTTTTTATTCTTTATGAATTATTTCATCCAGGCAGTACCTGTAAATGGTCAGCTGTGATCAGTGTACCACCCCAGTAATCATATGTAAAATAAAAATAAAACAACTTCTTAAAGTACTTCGTAAAGTATTTGTAATTGTTCTTCACAGTCTTGCCTTCTTCCTTCTCCTTGGCTCTACCCACTCCATTCGCCCTGCGGGCTCACTTCTCTCCCCTACCCTACCCCCAATTCACACCCACCCCCAGTGCTCCTACACTTATTCTAGCCATAAGTCCCCTCCCCGTCTCACCCAGTCCACTCTCATCTCCTCACTATCCCCTCCCATCCTCCAATACTCTCTCACCCCTTTCCATCCCTAAGCCTTAAAGCTCTAGATACACGTCCATACTCCTCCCTCCTACACTGTCACCAATAATCCTATTACATCCTCAACACCTAACCCCCAACTATTCCATTATACCTAAACCACATCATGTCTCTTCAAGCCATTCTCATCCTTTCCCTTAGCCTACTACTCTTAATACCTCTATACCATGCTACCTCCTATTCCTCTTACAAACTACCCCCTTCTTTCCTATCCCCTCTTTACCCCACCATCACCCTGAACACACATCATAAATCTGCCACATCTTATTTCCACACTATATCCTCCTCCCTAGTGCTTCCAAACCCACTTCTCTGCTTTAAACTAAAACTCCTATCCTCCTCAATGAAACGTCATATTCCCAAAGCACTATTGTACCTCCCACCAAACTCTGGCAGAAAATCCAAACCCCTGCTCTCATTCCCATTTAACTGCCTATGCCTAGCAGGAAACATACACCCCAACCCAGGACCTAGTACCATCAGCAATCCATCTCTCCCCATTACCACCCATACTACCAACCCTACATACCTCAAGATCTTGACCATCAATACCCAGAGTCTAAGAAACAAATTAGCCCATTTCCACACTTGGCTATCCCATACCCAACCTGATATAGCAGCTGTCACTGAGACATGGCTAAAACCCAACATTTCAGACTCTGAAATACTACCCTCTGGGTTTCAAGTACTTAGACAAGACTGCCTAAAAAATAAGGTGGAGAAGTAGCCTTAATCTACTCTAGCCTACTCTCCATCACTCCCTACCAAAATCATATTCCACAGTTCAACAACACTGAACTAGTCACAGGAAATTTCAAACTAAATAACCAGAAAAACATTTGTGTTATAGCTCTCTATATCCCCCCTGGAAACAACATTAACACACTTGAGGAAATTCTTCTATGGGCATCATATAATATCAAGCTTGAGACATACATCCTAGGAGATGTGAACATTGACTGGAACAAAATTACTGCCAATAACCCCACCATTTCAATCAATCTATGTAATTTCACTCAACTCACAAATGCTATAACCAGACCTAATAAAAATAACCCTCCAGGCTCCATACTGGACTGGATCCTTGTCTCCCACCCAAACAAAATCTCCCACACTGGCACTTTACCAGACTCTATCAGTGATTACTTACCAGCCTTTATCCATAGAGCAACCCCCTCCTCTCCTCATCTACACCAATATATCCTTACTCAGAATCTCAACAACTTTAACCCTACAACTTTTTCCAATTCTCTAAAACTGATAAATTGGGACACTCTAAAAACTCTACCTCTGGAAAGTGCTGTCAAATTCTTCAACTCAACCTTCTTAGACATGCTTAACTCCCAAGCTCCTCCAAGAATAAAACATATAAATACCAATTCCGCCCCTTGGCTTAGTAAAGATACCAAAACACTCATGCAACAAAGGGACAAGACCTGGAAACTCTACCATCATAACAGCACCCTGACACAATTCTTAAATATAAACAACTCCACAACTTGGCCAAAAAACATATCATATAAGACAAAAAAGCATACTATATCAAACTCCAGTCTAACCACTCCTCTAACCCCAAACAATTCTGGAAATCCATCAATTCATTTCTCAACCCATGCACCAAAAACAACCCTTGCCCTGACACTAGTAAATCTGACCCAGAGATAGCTACTCTGTTCAACTCCTTCTTTAATAACTCTATAGCAGAACTCACTAAAACTTTCCCAAACAACAACACCTCCCCCCAAATCAAACCCTCTGCCCAACCTTCCACCCCAAACTCACCTCCCATATTCCACCTCAAACCCATACCCACCTCATATATGAAAAAACTTCTCTCTATGGTTAAGCCTTGCTCCAATGCCCCTGACAATATCCCCTCACTCTTTTTAAGAATTGCAGCAGACAGCATCGCCACCCCCATTAGCATACTCATCAACAGATCCATACAAGAATCATATGTCCCCAAACAGTGGCATGCAGCCTTTATCCTACCCCTCCATAAAGGAGGCAAAAATAATAACATCTTCAACTTCCAACCCATAGCAATTCTCTCCCCTATTTCAAAAATTTTTCAGAAATGCATCCACCTCCAGCTCATGCCATTCATTACACATAACCAACTCCTCACCCCAACACAACATGGGTTCCATCCTGGTCATAGCACAATAACAGCTCTTCTCTCTTTTCTAGACATCATAAACCATGCCCGTGACTCTAGACAACTTGTATCCACAGTCCTCCTTGACCTCTCCAAGGCTTTCGACACAGTCTACCATACCCACCTTCTTCGCCACCTTTCCAATCTTAACCTCTCACAAAACACCATTACCTGGTTCAGCAGCTACCTCTCTGACAGATCGCAGGCAGTAAAATGGAAGACTGGCACTTCAGCCTTCCTTCCCACCCCAACCGGGGTACCCCAGAGATCCATTCTTGGCCCTATGCACTTCAATATCTTCATTAATGATTTCCATGCAGCCATTCCTAACACTAAGATAGTGCAATATGCAGATGACTCAACTTTAGTTTGCTCTGCATCAAACCTCCCTGAGCTCCAAACAAAAACTCAAATTCTTCTCAACTACTGAGAACTGGATGCTCCAAAATCATGTCTCCTTAAATGCCAACAAATCAAAGATCCTTCTATTCTCTCCCTCAAAATCTATCAACCTAAGACAAAACCGCTTTCAAGATTACAAGCCTTGCCAACTCCACTATAGAAGTTGTTCCTTTTGCTAAACTTCTTGGAGTTACTATTGATGAACACCCAAAATTCGATACCCATATTCAGCTAAATATAAAAAAAAAACATCAGAAACTTGGCATGCTGTACAGAAGCTCCCACTTCCTCTCCCCCTCAACAAGACAGACCCTTGCCAATACCTTCTTACTACCTTCACTAATGTATGGTGCTCCCCTACTAACCAACCCATCTTCCTCCATCTCTTCTAAACTAGAATCCTGTTACAATAAAATCTCAAAGTTTGCCACCACTTCCAAATACTCAACTCACCAATGTAAACCTCTCCACCAGCTGCAATGGCTAGAACTCCCAAACTACCTTGACTACCTCCAACTCATCACCACTCACAAGCTTATTTTCAAACCAACTATATGCCCAGCACTAACAAACATCTTAATATTATACACCCCAAACAGAACTCTAAGATCTGGGTCTATATTATAACATCGAAGTCTTAAAACTTCGAATGTTATAATATCGAACCCTATGCACCGAATGCTGAAAATAGCGAAGATGCAGAATATCGAATACTTTCCTAGGGAAAGTATTGGTGGGCCATTTCTGCAGCTTTGTGAGTGTGCGATAGGGATCTTAGGGTTAGGAAGCTGGTAAGGAGAGTGTGCGATAGGGACCTTAGGGTTAGGGAGCGGGTAAGGTGAGTGTGTGATAGGGACTTTAGGGTTAGGGAGCGGGTAAGGTGAGTGTGCGATAGTTAGGGACCTTAGGGTTAGGGTTGGGTTAAAGTAAGTGGATAGCTAGTAGTGTATGTATGGTTTAGTGTAGGGTTTTGTGAAGTGTATGTGTGTGGATTATTTATTTTGGTGTGCTTGTGTTGTGTGTATGTTTGTCGGAACAGCAAATCTTTTCCCTGGGCCTCCACTGAAAATGGGCTCTTTGAGCCCAGTGGACCTCCCCAGTCATCAAACTGGAAATAAATAAACTTCATCCAATTACAATGTATATATTCTTAAACAGGTCTAATGTTATGAAAAAAGTAAATCTAGGAGAAGGAAGGATGAATTTATACCCAGATCATATCAGTTGAAAAGTATGCATGTCAGTTGATTTTGCAATGTACTCATTTCCATCTTAATTCATTGGTACTCATTTTCCTCATTTGCCTCTTATTACTCCTTCAATGGGATTTGGTACTCTCTGCAGCATATGGCTAAACCCATTGTAACATATAAAATATATGACTGTAAATTTATCCCACAAAGTATAATTTCACTGTTTTGCTTTGTAACTTTCGAGAAAAGAAGTCACTGTGATAATACATATGTGCAAATATGTAAAGCAATTTGGTTGTAATAAAAGTATACTATTTACAGCTAGCAATGCCTTTAATTATTTAAAAATGCATTGTCAATTATCACTGCATAATGATTCCCACTATTTTCAAGATGGACAGTTTCTATACAGTTGTCCATGGCTCCTCTGTAGCTAGAACTGTTTATTAAATCAACTTGAGTCCTTTCTTGTTGATTGTCCTATAAACAGATTAAGCATTTCTTGTAGCTTCCCAACCAACACATTAACTTTGCAATAAGATGTTTGAGACTGACTTTTACTGTATAGTACAAGGTGTCTAAAGTGACTAATTCTATGTCTGTCAGATTAGCCTAGTTAAGCTTAATTCTTTATTTGTCTATTATTGCAGACACTCGAAACACTTTATATTCTTTAATGTCCTAGCAATACAACAGTTTGTCTTTATTCCCTTGATTATTTCTGAAATTAGCCTAAAATATCATGACTATCCTCTTTCTTTTCTAACTTGCATTAGATCAAATGAAAAAGGATACTTACCAGTCTGTGATTAGCCACTCTTTACCAACATTTCCAAGTTTACTTTCCTTCAATTCAGTATTTTTCATGCACCTTAGTGGACTTTTGAACTGTAATGGCAACAACAGATGGCATCTACCCTGCAGGAGTTGTCTTTGAAGATGGATGATTTTAAAGGGAACCTGGAAAATCTTAAAACAAGCAGTCAAAAACAGGCTGACACCCTCAAGGAAATGCTACAACAACACCAGACAAGGATAACAGGAATAGAGGTTTCTCTAAATGACTTAGAAAGCAGACTTAAGGAAGAGAAAACACAGAAAGAACTGCTTCTTAAACAAAACACTTGGTTGGTTAATAAAGTAGATGACTTCGAAAATAGAGAGAGGAGAAATAACATCAGGATTTTTGGTTTACCTGAAAACACAGAAGGTGAGGATATTATTTCCTTTTTATCAAGCTGGATCCCTGACTTTTTAAATTTAATTTAAACTCTCATCCTAGGTCAATAATTATCAAATTTCTTTCATACTTGGGCAAGGAACTGATTTTAAGATCTGCTTGGAGGAAGGAACCTCTAAAATATAAACAGAGCCTGATAAGATTTGATAACAACTATTCATCTAGAATAATGGAACAAAGGAAAAAAGTGTGGCCAATGATAAAGTTTCTAAAACAAAATAACATCAAGGTACAACTTGCATATCCAGCTAAGATAAGAATACTGTATGCCAACGAGATGAGGACTTTTATTGACTTAGAGGAAGCCTCTTCATTTATTAAAACTAATAATGTGGTTACTTTACCAGAAGATATGGATTGGATGTCACCTTCTCTCAAGAGAGCAAAAGAAACAAATGTCTGGACAGATGTCAAAAAGAAGAAGCAAAAGACTGATACTGTTACAGCCAAATCTCTCAAAGTATCTACTATGATATGAATTGTTTTAACATTACTTTAAAGGACCAATTTTACTGCTTGGAATTTTAAAACAAAGGTAACTAACTACTTGAATCTTTATATATATTTTTTGAAAACAGATGACACATGAGAGTTTTCATATTACCTCAGGTATGTACAACGGTACTTTTCTTTCACAGAAGGAGCATTATATAGCACATAAAATATTTATACTGTAAATCAACATACATAGTATATGTGTATTTCCTCTTAATTTTCTCTTTTCTTTCTCTCTCTTCTTTTCTCATTATTTATTTTAACTGCATCTTGTCTCCCTTTCTAAATTCTCTCCTATTTATTATACTAATATAGTCTATATAGATTTAATAACTCACTATCTATACATAGATAAATAATAGTCTAAAATAATCTAGTTTTAAGTAGACTAATTGGAATAGTGAACTTAATTAATTATTACAATATTTATTAGATTAATGATAGTCACTGCTATGCTTATTGGGATTGGGGACATGTTTGTGATTAACTCTGAAATGTTCCATTCATGTACATATGTCCTTTGAATTATTTCCTTTTAGTATTAACAAATACATAAAAAAAGGAGGGAAAAATGTACTGCTGGTTAAGAGAAGTGAAAAAGAAGTTATGTACTTACCATAACGTTCCATGTGAGTTGTTATTCTCGCCTTTATTCTCACTGATGGGTTCGGAGCTGATCCTCAGCTCTGACACAGCCAATAGCAAAGCTCAAGGTTTGCCAGTAGCTCAAGACCAAACCCCATATCCCACAATGCACTGCTGGAATTACCTCAGATCTTGTTTGCTGTGAGTATAAATATATATACCCTTTTATTTATTTCTACAAGGAAGCACTTCCCGAAGGGGAAGAAATATTGAATAACCAGGATGGTACTAGCCTCTAATTCAGCCAGGAGGGGGAAGGAGGGAGGGAGGAACGTGAGAATAAAGGCGAGATAAACAACTCACATGGAATGTTATGGTAAGTACATAACTTCTTTATGTGAAGTTGTTAAATCTCGCCGTTTATTCTCATTGATGGGTAGCGTCCCTAGCACCCTCAATCTTGGGTGGCTCATGGAAGTACGTTCTTCAGTACCATGGAACCAAAGGAAGACCTGTCCCTGGAAGCCTTATCTACTTTGTAATGCATGATAAAGGTATGAGGCTTAGACCAAGTGGCTGCAGCGCAAATATTGTCAAGGGGCAATTTAGCTTGAAAGGCAGAAGATGTAGAAACGGCTCTGGTAGAATGAGCCTTAGGTTTGTGTGTCAATGGCATGCTCACATTCGCATAAACAAAGGATATACAATCTGATAACCATTTAGAGAAAGTTGTTTTAGCCACTGGATTACCTTTTCTGGCTTCTGAGAAGGATACAAAAAGTTGATCTGATTTTCTAATATCCTTAGTTCTGTCAAGATAAAATCTGAGCTGTCTGTGTACATCAAGTTTGTGCAGCATGTATTCCAATTTGTTAGAGTGGTTGGGAAAAAAGACTGCCAGCTCAATGACCTGATTGATATTGGATTCAGAACAGACTTTAGGTAAAAATGAGGGGGTTGTTCTGAGAGATATTCCATCAGCATGGAAAATCATGTAAGGTGGTCTGACAGATAATGCTTGAAGTTCTGACACTCTGCTGGCAGAGGTAATGGCCACTAGAAAAATAGTTTTCCAGGATAAATATTTGAGATCACAAGAAGATGCTGGTTCAAAAGGGGGAAGAATAATTTGAGACAGCATAAAGTTCAAATTCCAGGGAGAATAGGGAATTTTGACAGGAGGTCTCGTGAAGAACACCTTTAAGAAAAGTTTTAGATAACTTATGGCCCATAACATTCGAGCCACCAAATCCAAGGTGGAAATTTGAGATGGCAGCTAACTGGACTCAAACTGTAGTAGCTGCTGCCCCTTCCTTAAAAATCTTTATCAAGAATTCTAAAATGGATGATATAGGAGCTCGGAAAGGGTCAATTTTCTGTGTGTTGGCCCAAATTGAGAACCTTTTCCACTTACTGCCATATAATTTCCTGGTGGATGGCTTGTGAGAAGACAAGGGAATTTGTCTTGTATCTTCTGAAATTGAATGAAGCCTGGCAATTAGGGGAAGTGGATTAGTCAAGCAGTCAGTTTCAGGGACTGCAGGGAAGGATGGAGGTCCCCTGAAGGGTGCATCAGAAGGTCAGGAACTGGGTCCAGGATACATGGATCTTCCAACAGGTGATGGTGGAGAAATGGGAACCAAATCTGTCGAGGCCAGTAGGGGGCTATGAGGATAACAGTCCTTCCCAGTGATGTTGCTTTCTGTAAAAATCTGGGTATCAATGGGAAGGGTGGGAATGCATAAAGTAGACCCGGGGGCCAATCGTGTAAGAGTGCATCTCTTGGGGTATGTCCCGGAGGTGGTATTAGGGCAAAGTAGCTTCTGCATTTTGAATTGATGTGGGTGGCAAAGAGGTTGCAGCAAGGCTGGCCCCATTTGCAGAAAATCAACTCCGCAACCTGTTCTTTGAAAGACCACTTGTGAGGGAGCAATATCGCCCTGCTTAGCTTGTCCGCTATCACGTTGGATTTCCCCAGGATGTGCGTTGCTAACAGAAAACGCTGGGAAGACACAGCCCATTGCCAGACCCTGAGGGCTTCTCGACAAAGGGGGTAAGACTTGGTTCTACCTTGCTTGTTCAAGCACCAGACTACTGACATGTTGTCCATCTGAATTGCAAAAGTTCCTAGAGGAAGAGAGTCCTGAAAGTACTGCAATGCCAGAAGTACCGCTCTCAACTCTAGAACATTGATATGCAGATGTGACTCTTGATCTGTCCATGTGCCTTGGGCAGTCTTTCCCTGAAAATGCCCCACCCTATCAGGGAAGCGTCCGTGGTCACAGTGGCTACTGGGGGGGAACAAAGGGTCTTCCGATTGTGACATGAAGAGACGTCAACCACCACCAAAGATCTCTCTTGCAAGAATCCGTGATGAAAATCATGTGGTGCATCGGTAGTTTCTGGTAAGACCACTGAGCAAAGAGGAGCCATTGAAGAATTTGCATATGCATCCTTGCGAGTGGTATAGCCAGGATTGCTGCCACCATCAAACCTAGCCTAGTCTAAGTGCCTCCTCTTGCACAGTCTCTTCCTGGGCACCTCCTCAGTGGGGGGATCTGGGGAGGTCTCAGAAGAGCAGGGGATGCCCTGTGGGGGTACTTGAGGCTCGGGGTCTCTACGCTTAGGGGGACCGGTAGACAAAGAAGCAGACACAGGAGCTTGAGGGGAGAGGGAAGGCCGAACTGATGCTGACGCTGTCTTGGGAGACAGGACTCTCCTCATAGCATCAAAGGCGCCATGGCTCCGATAAGAAGGAGTTGACGGACCCGAAATGGCCGTCCGATCCTCCCTCACCGAAACCATGGGCTCCGAGCCCAAGGTAGGAGCCAAGCTCATCCAAGCTGAAGCCCCAAGAGGAAGAGTAGGCACCGACAAATCGGTCCGACTATCCTCCCCGGACCCGATGGGAGAGCGTCGGCTCCTAGAGTCCTCATTCGACGCCGAGAACATCCGAGTAGATAGAGCTGATAACACCGGTGCGGGTATCGGCTCCAAGGGTTCGACAATCATCGGTTCAGGTTCCTTCAGCTCCGAGAGTCCAGTACAGCTCGGAGGAGGAGTAGACAAATCCAGTTCAATGGCCTTCGGCACCGACGAGCTGGTCAGGGCCGACAACAATTTGGGAAGTCCTGGTGCCTGTAAAAGCTTCTACACTAGCCGATCCATGTTCAAATCTGAAAGGCTGACTGAAGACTTAGATGAATGCACTGAAGGTGCTGACTGGAGCAGAGGAGAAGAGGGAACCTCAGAGACAGGCTCTAATACTGGGAGCTGGCTCTGAATCAAAGGGACCCTCGGTTCCATGGTCTGTGGAACCGATGACCCTCCCTTTGAAGTTTTTGCCTTTTTTGCAACTTTGGGATCTGAAGATTTTGAAGATTTGGAGGATTTGGAAGACATGCTAGTACCTTCATGGCTACTCAACACCTCAGAAAAGGAATGCTGCAGTAATCCCCTGTCAAATAGCTTCCTCCTTCTCTCCAAGAGGACTCTTGAAGAAAAGGAATGGCAAATGCTGCAAGTGTCTTGGAGGTGTTTAGCCCCCAGACAGTAAACACATTGAATGTGTTTGTCAGTGATGGACATTTTCTGCCCACAATCTGGGCATTTCTTGAATCCCGAATAGGATGGGACTTTTCCTTGTCATCCGACATAGTAAATAGGAGAAAACAAAAACCAGTATACTGAAACTAATACAGTGAAGTCCTTACTTTCCTTGTAAAGACCCACACTAACTAAGGAAAGCAACTAAGCCCAAACCGGGCACTATCTATGACAGTTAAACTATAAATTTACAAATACAAGGCTAAACAGGCCCACTGAGAAAAACCCTAACTATAAGAAAAAAAGAGATTATTAACTCTAAATAGGGCTAAAAGGCCCACACAAAACAACTAAGCCAACAGGGCACTAACTATCAGAAATTACTGATTCTAGTATTAAAATTTTAACACTAACACTCAAACTGTCTATATGAAAATATCTAAGAGAGAAAAAAGAAAATTTTTTATCAAAACTTGCTATATTTTTTTCACAAATGGTCCGAGCTAGCTGGATCACCGAGATCTCTCCTGCAGCGGCAAACTAGGTCTGGGGTAATTCCAGCTGTGCATTGTGAGATAAGGGGCTTGGTCTCGAACTACTGGCAAACCTTGAGCTTTGCTATCGGCTGTATCGGAGCCGAGGATCGGCTTCGAACCCATCAGTGAGAATAAACAGCGAGATTTAACAACTTCACATTCTATTTGCGTTGCCATAACAACAGTAAACAATTGCTGCAGTTTCTAAGGACACTGTGAATCTGCAAAGTGCATTTAGCCTCACAGATAACAAATAATAAGAAAAAGTAATGTTGTTTAGTTATTAAAATGAAAAACAACCTAAGCAAGGTAAAATCAATACATAATAGGACTATTTGTATATATTTTATTATTTATCCTCATAGGATTACATATTCCTGGAAACACAACTGAAATGTTCCCAAACTACATGCGCACTAAAATGTAGCTTCTTGATTAAAAAGAATTACTCATTTTAACATGCTGATTCCACAAGCTGTCTGCACTGTAAAAGTTACACTTTATATGTTACTTGAAACTGGCAGTCTCTAGAGCACATGAAAAGATACATATTACTTTTTGCAACATGTTATTTTTGCAGTTACCTCACACTCTGTACAAACTCACTTGGCAACTGTTAGCTATTCATTTAAAATATCAGTTTAAATATTAAATGTGCCCTTGAAATGCTATTGACATTTTGACAAAATATAATGTGAACTGTAAAATGAATGACTTGAAAGAAGTGAAGTAATGCATAGATTTCAAAGACAGTTTTTGACACTGCAGTAAAAGTAAAAATGTTTATTCACAAGGAAGTATTGACATGTTTTAGTCTTCCAGTTAAAATAGCTTACTGTCAACATTTTGTGATATCAAAAAAGTTTGAAGAGCTAGGAAATTACTATTCTTTGTCTTTATAATGATTATTAGATAGATGTTAGACTCTGCTTAGTTTAATGAATTGTGACAAATGTTTATGAAGAAAAGAGGACTCATTTACTCACACTGGACTACACATTCCTGGAAACTCAACTGAAATGTTCCCAAATTACTTGTGAATTTAAATGAAACTGCCTGATTAATAAGCATAATTTACTTTAACAACCTGAATCCGTAAGCTATCTGCTCTATATATGCTACATTATATATGTCCAAGTGCAGGCAAAAGTACACAATGCGAATCCAATAAAACCACGAAAGTTGTACTAAAAGCGACCCAATAAAATATATATGTCACTTGCATATGACAGTCTCTAGAGCACACGAAAAAATGCATATTATTTTTGCAACATGCTATATTTGCACTAACTATACATACTAAACTAACTCAATTGGCAACTGATAAGTTATTTATTTGAAACATCAGTCTAAATATTAATTGTGCCCTTGAAATATTGTTGCTGTTTTGACAAAACAAAACCTGAATTGAAAAATGAATGATTTGAAGAAGCGAAGTATTGTACAGATTTCAAAGACAGCTATTGACAGTACAATATAAGTAGAAATGTATACATGCAAGGAAAAATTGAAACGCTTTATACTTTTAGTTAAAATAGCTTATTGTTAACTTTTTGCTTTATCAGAAAATTTAAAGAGCTAGGAAATTATTTCTAATTTGTCTTTATAATGTTTACTAAAGTGATTTTAGTCACTGACTTGTTTAATGGATTGCAAGTCATGTACAAGACGGACTGCTAAATGTTATTTCTGTTTACCTATGTTTGCTGAATTTCTTTTATTAGTACTGATTTAAAACAAGGGAAAGAAAGGGAAATCTCTGTTTTTGGTCAAGGAAGGAGAGGCTCAAGAGTATTCTAACTGCCCCGAGAACTCTCTGAGTTGCTCTAAATACTATTTGATTAATACTTGCCTAAGGTAAGTCTTGATTATCATATGGGTACCTTCACATTCATTCTAGACCTGATGTGATTACACATTCTGGAAGCAGGAGGTGCCCTGTGCAGGATGGGAATTGTCAGGGTGATCATAGTTCATTCTTAGACTCTGCTTTGTAAATCTATAAATATGTAAAAGCACTGCACACTAGAATGCAGGGTGCCTCTACTCAGAGTCAGGATAACACTGATAAGTCATGACTTTTCATAAGTGTAAGTTGAAGTTGGTGAGCTGAAGAGTGGGAAAGTAAAGGAAGACAGTACACCTACAGTAAATTCATATTTCATTGGTAATCACTCAATGTCTCCTGTAGAGTCCTTTTAGTCAAATTATTTTAGTAATAATCTATTTGTTGTTGGCTTATTTAGTGTATGATCCTCTGTATTTAATTTATCCAAAATGACATATCTGACATGTTTGGGATCTCTTAAGGGTAACTAAATATTGTATATTTTCTAAGTCAACATAATAATTGTTTACACTACTAACATTCCATCCTGATATATAAAATACTACAGAACAATAATAGAATAATATAGAATTTCATATCTTGTTTAAGAAAATTCTTCATATAATAATTTAACATATGGTGCTCAGCTGATATTGTTGGTTAAAGGTATGAGTGATAATCCATTAGATCTATCTTTATCTATTGGATTAGGAATGACTTCCATTCCATGTTTAATGGGAAATTCATATTTACTTGTATTTGATACTTTAGAATTAATGTTTTATAGAAGTACTTTTTTAAAGCCTGACCAGAATTTTACCATACTTATATTTAAAAAAGAAAGAACATTAAATTATACTCCCAAGTTTACACACATAAAAATAACATCCAATGTTATCAGAGAATATGGTATAACTACTATAATCAAAATTAAAAAAAAGAAGCAAAAAGTTTCTTCCAACAATAACTTGAAATGGATTTAACATTTTTATCAGTAAATACTAATGGCTTAAATAATGCAAATAAAAGATCAACCTTACTAAAATATTTAAATCTAAATAAGGCACAAATAGTATTTCTCCAGGAAACGCATTTTAAGACTAATGATAGCTTTATTTAGAACCCTAAGGACTGTACAGTCATAGCTCTGTCCTCCTATAGAACAAAGACAAAACGAGTACCAATTCTCTGGAAGAAAAACATAATCTCTCCAAAAGTTATTTATAAATATGAAGACAAAGAAGGTCTACTAGCATTTGTTATAATTAAATTTAATAACAGAATATGGACCTTAGCTAATCTATATTGGCACCCAGGAATTGGAGCAGGTATGGTTAAAAAACACCTAGATTTTATTTCCAACAATTATAAAGGGAATCTTATACTAGGAAGATACTCTAATTGTACCTTAGAAGCTTCTGAAACCACCAAGTCTTTTTGCATAGCAACTATTTCAAAATCCTTAAAAAATGGATTGATTCATTTCGTTTAATAGACACTTTCAAAGTAAAAGATGATAAATCCTTATTATTTTCCCATAAAGACCATAGATTTGGAACACAAACCAGAATAGACAAATTATTCGTAGTTCAAGATTTACAAACAAAAATCCTCAACTTCTCAATAGTTCCATGTCCCTTCTCAGATCATGACTCTCTGATAATGAAGCTCCAAATAGAGTTTAAACCTTTAATCCTCTCAACTAGAATTCCATCATATATCACAAAAATTAAAGAATTCAGACCCTGGATGTTGTCAGAACTACAATTATTTCTTGAAATTAATAATACAGCAGAAATCAGTAGAGTCATGGTTTGGGACACATTAAAAGTGTATTTACTTGGTAAGACCCTTAGCTGGTACAAAAACAAAGTTAGAGAGTGGAAATCTGAATCATTAGACTTGCAAACCAGACTCTTGACAGCACAATCTTAAAAAAATCAGAATTGTCGAGAAGTCAAAAAAGAAATAGCGGAATTAAATAAAAAATATAATGAAATTCTAACACACAAAACTTGTCTAGCCTTGGAAATTTTAAAAATAAACTCATTAGCCACCTCCCCCAGATATCTACATAACTTATCTACAAGAATTAAAATACAATCTAAAGCAAATAACATTAGTAGTATATATCATGAAAAGAAGGGGGAAAAAGTATCAGATATAGGAGACATCCTTGAAGCATTTCGGTTCCATTATATGAAACATTACAAAAAAGAAGATTTAGATACCAACCAAATAAACATAGATACAAACCTTATCAATATAAAAAAAATTCCCAAAAACTTAAAACTAGACCTACAAAAACCTATATCCTACAAAGAAATTATTGACAAGATAAAAGAAAGTAATTCTAACAAAGCTCCAGGGAAAAAAAGGTATAATTACGGAAATTTACAAACTCTTCCCTTCAACAGTAATCTCCCTTTTTCATAAAACTTTGCTAGAAGTCCAGTCAGAAGCAAAAATAACACCCTCATGGAAATATTCTCTCATAACACCAATTCTAAAAGATAATAAACCATCAGAGCTTTGCACCTCATACAGACCTATATCATTACTGTATAATGATTACAAAATAGTCATATCAATCCTAGCTAACAGAATGAAAATCCCACTTTCAAAGACAATTAATAATGATCAAACTGGATTTTTATATAACAGGCACACACATGATAATATTAAAAGGATACTTACTCTTATAGATTATGTGAATAAAGAAGCTAGAGAAACACTTGTAATCAGATTAGACATAGAAAAAGCCTTTGATTCCCTCAACTGGGAATATCTATTTAAAACTTTAGCATTATTTGAATTTCCTCCTCCCTTCATCTTATTACTAAAAAACATATAGGTCATTTCATTTCAGAATCTATCCATATAACGAAAGGTACTAAACAAGGATGCCCCCTTTCTCCTATTTTATTTGCTTTGGCTATAAAAATACTTGCAGAAATAATATGCAATAACCCAAGAATAAAAGAAATAGAAGTCTATGACCAGTACATATCTAATATAATGCTTTTTGCTGATGATATTTTATTAACCCTATCAAACTCCAGAGAGTCATAAGGAGAGCTAGAAGAAGTAATAGAGAAATTTTATAAGATTTCAGGTCTACACTTTAATAGATTGAAATCAAAATTTCTATTTTTAAATAAGAAAAAAGACCTACTACAAGTTACAGATAAATCCATCATAAGAAAACAAGAACTATTTAAGAATAGTGTTTTGCAAAAATATAAATGAAACAATATTAATAAATTATAAAAACTTTACTGAAACAATAAAAATATATATAGAAAAGTGGAACAAAATTATATTAACTTTTGAAGACAGATTGCAATTAATAAAAATGGTCTTATTGCCAAAAATACTATATGTAGCATTAGCAATACAGTTAATTCCTGAAAGATGCATTTTTAAAGAAATAAACTCATGTTTAATAAAATTTTTATGGTATCCCAAAAAGAATAGAGTAGCTCTAACTCATGACATTAGACGCTGGAAACAAGGAGGATTGAACTTCCCAGAAATAGAAACATATATAAAAGCATCTACGCTTAAAACTACAATACACTGGATAAACCCAAATTATTTTGCCAACTGGAAAGAATTAACAGCTATATTAACAAATGAATTTAATCTGTTAAAAAAAAATTAATAGTAGACAAATCAAACAAACCCTGGTACATACTATGCATAAGTATACAATATAATATAATAAAACCTTCCAAAACAACACTGATTCATCATTACATCAATTCCTTTAGGAAACTTATCAATGCAAACATAGATCTAAAACTTTGGTTTGACCGTTTAACCCCATTTGCCATCACTAAGAACTTTCCTCACAAAATATATAGGGAAACAATAGCCTCCTGGGAACAAAATGGATTCTTATGCTGGTTTCAATGTGAAAATAAATTAAATGTTTTAGATATACATATGATAAAAACTGCTTGCAATATTCCAACACAGGACTGGTTACCCTTACAATGCATTCTAATGTACACTCAAAATTTATGCAGATTAATTAATAATTCCACATTTAACGATATTCCAAATCTAATAAGTTTTCTGTATGAATTTATATATAATAGTTGTGAAAAAAAATCCATTTCAAATCTATATAAAGAGTTAATAACATATAAAACAATTTCCAAACCATCATACTGGCAGTTCTTAACAAAAGGTCAGTCATTGCAGGTAACAGAAGAAATTAAAAGTAACATCTTACTATCAGTTAATTACATATCTAACACACAGTACTGGAAAATATTTAACTGGAAATACTTACATAGAGAATTTTTAACACCAGATAGAATTAAAAGGATAAGTATTACTAAAAATGTTTTTTGCTGGAGGTGTGGAAAGTCAAATAAAGCAGACTGGATTCATATTTTTTATGAATGAAATAAAATTAAATCTTATTGAAATGGAATCGATCATTTTTTACAAGCTTTATTTAATGAATCCTTTACCTTAACTAAAGTATTGATAACACTAAATGTAAATGAAGGTCCCTACCTGAATAAGACAAATATGTATTTGTTATGGACAATACTTGCTATATCTAGGAAATGCATAACCAGAAAGTGGAATTCAAATACACGCCCAATCTTGGAAGAATTCTACACTTTACTGAAGACGACTGCATTGATGGAAATAAAAATCAAAGAACTACGAATCTGTACCAGGCCATTGGTAAATAATCCTTGGAAGAAAGTAATATCTTTGTTGGACACTCTGCAATAATCAATATTGAATCTCTGATAACTGATCTGTTAATTCTATATTTAATAACATACAGAGTATATAATTGAAAGTCAGGCTATTGTAAATATTGTATATAGTTGTTTAAAATGATATTTAAAAATATTATGTAAATGTTATTTTAATTGAAAATAAAAAGAAATTTGAGAAAAAAAAGATAAAGCTTCAGAATGCGTGATACATATTACTCTAGAAACATTAGTATTTGTAGCTTGTGGGTATATTTGGATATAACAAGGATGTCGGCTATACACATTTAAAAGCTGTTATTGATAACTGTGACCCTGGACTTATTTTGTACTTGTCAAACTTGTCAAGCCATATTCTACAAGCTAAAGCTATCTTTGGTAGGTATTTTTTGGTCTAAATACTGTGCTTTGCTGTATTATAATAAGATTTATTTTAAGTCACATTTTATGTTCTCTGCTAACTGAATTGGGCTGTTTTACCAATGTTAACTATTTTTCTGGCAGTTGCATAGTTTTCATGTGATACCTCAGGGTGCTTCCTATAATTGCCAATTAACTCAAAAGCCTCACATTAATTTTTACATCCCTTTATTTTATGTTGTGCCATCTTGGTTCCTGTGGCATGTATGTAACATCACTGTGCATTTGGGATCTCCCATGTGTGCATGATTATATCACTAGCAGGTACAATACCTCCTATAAGAGAATACTTAGTCTGAGGGTACTGGGATCAGCAGTACTTTACTGTGGGACGTGAATAATGTTATGTGACTGTGGCCATGTTTATATCAGCAATCTATCATTTTATACTCTTTCGAACTACATACCTTTTATTAGTACATCCCTACATGTACCAAACATGCAATCCTACAGAAAGACAGATTACTTGCATATGCATTTCCATATTAAACACAGCCCACCCATATATAAACCTTTGCCAGTGTTAAGAGTCAGATGCTAGACATAAACGCCTTAGTAAGCATAGGAAACATAAATTACTATTATGGCTGATATGATTTGTTACGGCAGCATCTGTGTCTGAGTAATAAGAAATACATTAATGTGGCCATTATATTCTCCTGAGAAGGGCACATTCCACTGGGACAGTAAACGTTTGAGAGAATCTGAAGCTATATTTATTGTGTTTTGCAACTATTTTGTAAACACAATTCCAAATGTTGTCTTTCACGTTGTTACTTTGTTATAGTTTCACAGCATTCAGAATTCAAATGTCTTTAGTTTCAGTTCATAACAAACATGCATAGTTTTGCTTTTTCTCACAGTAGCAAATGCATAATCCATAGATTCATAAACATCTTACTTCTCAACTCTCCAGATTTATGCAGAATGTCCGAACTTTTTGTCATATATTTTTGGTCTGTGCCTCATGAAATGTGTGGTTTCCTGGCAAATCAATGAGGACTGAACTCACTAAATAATGATATACATTTCAATTTCAGACTTCATATCATTCAGAAAATGCATGCTACTAAAATGTTGTTATTCCAGCGACATTCTAAGTTTAGAAGACCAACCTGTCCCTGAATTTGGGCCTTTGTCCCACCATTATTTTTTCTTTGTCCTGATTTCCTGTGCTTCGAGCGTGAGAGGTATTATAACCATGTTTTGCATTTATAACATGTAAAATAAAACATAATTTACTTGTCTCTGAAAGTGATGTTTTCTAATATTTCAAACTGTAATACAGTGAAAAGTAAAAAAAGGAAAGCATTACTGGGGATTGTGACTTGTATGTATAAATTCAAGCAGTTGTTGTATTACCACTCCACCTTAAATCACAATACAACTACAGTTTATAACTAAATCTATAGATGTAAAAATACTAGAAAATGTAAAACTGTTGCAGAGATATAGCATTGCATTGATAGTTTATGCCAATAGGCATATGTGCTCATTACAGTGTGTCAGCCTGCCAAGTGGTGTTACACTTGTTTCCATTAGGTTTTATATGTGACTGTGTAACTTCTTCCTGGGTGGTAGAGTGCAGCCCTAGTCTAAAATACTTTTTTTTTTGTACTGCCATTACATCAGAAGGAAAAAATTAGATACTGACTTGAATGAAACAGTTCCATATCTGCTGCCATTATAAATAATCAGAAAAAAAGTTCTGATGCTTACAGTTATGTGAGAGTAGGCATAAACTGTAGTAACTTACATTGGCTTAGATACCTCTGAGAAATTGTTTTTCTGCCTTTAAAAAAGTCTTCCTCAAATTCAGAATGATCCCAGACTGAGACGTATAAAGGGACTAACCACATTTTTTTAGTTTTCTGACATTGCAATTGGAAGAAATCGACATACGTGGTAGCACATCTTTAGATCATACTTGTATTTAAGTAGTTTAATGCAAACAGGACAGCTAAAAAGTTTTGTAATAAGTGGTGCTGGGTTTTGGGGTATCATAGTGTAACCTTTTCAACAACCTCATCTGTTTGAACTGCACTTTCTTTATCGCTATGATATATACTGTAATGTAAAATTACTATTGCTAGAAGACTGGAAATGTGTACATTTTTATTACTTAGAAAAATGTATCCATATTCAAAGCTGATCCATTGCTAATGCAGCCTCACCCATTTCCAATTAACCCCACATATTCAGGTACTCCTTGCAGTCAAATATTACTTTAACACCACCAAACAACCCATTGAAGACTACCTGTAGAAACCTGTCTGTAGAATGTTGTGCATAGAATTCTGTCTATAGAATTCAGTCAGTTGAACTCAACTTGTAGAAGTCATTCTGTAGTATTATCTGTCTACAATTCTGTCTTTAGAATTATATATGTAGAAACATTTTATGTTTACAGTGCTGTCTGCAGAATTCTGCATTTAGAATTCTGTTGAATGCTGTGTTAATTCTGTGTTTAAAAATCTCTTTACAGAATTTATCTCCAAGTTCCTGAGTCAAATAATCTACCTGTAGAATGCTGTGTTTAGAAGTCCAGCTGTAGAATTTATGCTTAGAATTTGATGAGGAGTACTTAAAGAGATTGATAACACAGCCTCACAATAAAAATCTGCTGTGTAGGTAGTTGGACAAGGCCAGATGTCAACCATTGATGCATAAGTATATTGAATGCACAGTAATGCAGAAACTCAAGCAAGATCATAAATAATTCAAACTCGTGCTACCAGCTGCAACCATACTACAAACCAGACTGCACTATTATGGTCATATGGCTCAAAGGACATGTAACACAGCGGTTGCACACCCAATACATTGTGCAATAAAGATTCCTTGCAAAGTGAACTGTCTATAGCCCACAGAAGAGCACTATAGAACAGTAGAAAAGAAGTTCTATATATAAATGAGAAATAAAGGGAGAGAAAGTGCAGTTGGAAACGAGGAAGAGCTATCAGAGGAAGGCACAGAAGAAGAAAATGAGATTGAGATAGCTGGGGTAGGAGAGAAGGGGATTTTCTTGGGGGGACAGGCTCCATTTTTCTTTTTTTTTTCTGAAGAGAAGGTTGGGATGGTAATAACGTTTAATGGGGTATAGACAGCAGGGTGAAGGGAAGGTGGCAGTAGCACACAAGCAAATTCATATATATAAAGATCAACAGAGGAGGTGGTGATACTCAAAAAAGTGACACAGACAGAGTGATGGAGAAGACTTGAAGATGAACATGGCATGGGATGTGAAGACAAACACAGGGAGGGGAACACAGTGATGGGGATAAAGACTTGTACAGTGGGCCTATCAGTCCAGCTCAGAGGTGAACCCTCCCTGAAGTTCTTCATCTTCTGACATCAGATGCAGGCACAGACTGTACAAGCTATGTGAGGAGATCTCCAAGGTACAAATCCAGGCATCCAACCTTGAATACATCTCAGCCTGCACCAACTACCGTACCTACCACTGAGTGACCCAGGTGGACCCCTCTATACCACCCTTAACAAAGGGCCTTTGCCCCTCCCCCATCATGAGGGGTAGCTATTGAGGTAACAACTGAATTCTCCACGGTTGCTTTCCTCAGAGTGACCTTCATCACCCTATTTTTAATTTCTCCAAATCTTTTGTGTTTCTCATACTATAATGTGAATGGACCCCATTCCTAAGTCAAAGTATGACTAAAGTTCATGAAATTAGTATTGTTCAATCTTTGATGTCTGCCAGAAGTGCTCTTCGCAGCACCTGTAATGTGCCCAGTAATGACTCCTTCTGCAATTCGTACGGAGTTACATGTATTGGTAACATATCTAAATATGATTGCGGATTCTTTTTATAAGACCCGTTGCTCCTACTACTATTGGAACTGTCTGGATATCTTTCTTCCACATTGCTTTAGTTTCTGCCTGCAAATCCTGATATTTTATGACTTTGTGTCTCTCTTTACGCATGAAACTGTAGTCACTGGGTGTAGTAATTTCAGTGATCAATGCTGCTTTTGTCTACTTTTCATGGACCACTTTATCTGCTTTTCTCGCATCTGTCTTTTGAACTGTTGGTAATGGGTAATGACAGAGAAGCCTTGAAATAGTTACAGATGTTGGATACCATCAGTATCAAACCAGCAGATAAAGGAGGGGCGATAGTCATCCTTAACAAATCTATCAACTTTGGATGAAAGAAATGTTAATGGATAGTGACACATATTTACAGATTGATCACCAGGTAATAGATAGAAGTATATATACTATACGCAATGATGTATATGATTTATTAATGTGCGGTCTTATAGATTTGAATTTATATGAATTTTTTATTGTGGATCATCCTTTAATTCCTGTTTTAAATGAGTTGCCTAAGGTTCACAAGACGTTAGAGAAACCACCTGTGCAACCTATAGTCCCTGGACGAGGCTGGGCTACTGAGCTGCTGTCACAATATGGTGAAAATAAGCTTAAACTTCTGTTAGTGGAAGCCCCCTCAGTTCTGAAAGACACACAACACTTTCTTTCCCAACCTTTTGATAGGGTAGAAAATATTGACCTATCAAATATAATATTGGTTACACTTGACATTAAAACATTATTCACAGTGATTCCAAATCAAGAAGGGATTGATTCTGTTAGATTATTCATGGTACATCATAGCCAATATGGCCACAACACAGTCACTGTGATTTGTACATTGCTAGATTTAATTCTTCATCACAACATATTTTTATTTGAAGACAGTTATTATATAGAAAAACAAGGTACCCTATGTGCCAACACATATGCTAACTGGGTGTTGGCACAATGGGAGGAAGAATATGTTCTAGGAACCAATCCATACCAACAATATATTATTCATTACAGTAGATTTGTGGATGATGTTTTTGTTGTGGGGGGGAGACATCATACAACTAAATTAATTTATTTTTTATTTAGAGACTACCACATGTTTTCTTAGGATCACAGTGAATTGGTCTTTGGCTTCTATAGATTTTTTGGATATCACCTTATATAAGAATAGTAAAGGTGGGCTAGAAACGAAATTGTACAAGAAATCATGCTGGAAGAATAATGGATTGCATAGATCCAGTATGCATCCCTCACACATTTTTCCTAATATAGTTAAAGGACAGTCCCTAAGGGTATCTCACCTTAACAATGTGCACATATTATAAATAGTGATTCCTTATTTATTCCATCTAGGAGTTTTTGTTTCAAAGCTAGTATTCACACAAACTGTGCAACACAAGGGATTGTTTACTTAGGTTATTGCACCAAATGCCACAGTTTCTATATAGATAAAACAGAAAGGTCTCTGAGAAAGAGGATTTATGAACACATGTATGAGGTTTCAAAGAAAAAAGACACAAATGGCTTTTACAAACACCTATTACATTGTCCTGAAATGTCCATAAAATTCATAGTGTTAGAACAGGTGCAAGTGGATAGTAGAGGGGGAGACTGGGAAACGCGTTTGGAATACAAGGAATTGTTGTGGCAACTTAAATTGGATGCTGCCACAAGTCCCAGTCTAAATGATAGTATAAACATTAAAAGTGTTCTTAAGCTAAGAATGGCCAGATTGTGATGTTTATATCAAGGAGTTATTGTCATGAATTAAGATGTAATCAAATGTGTATTAATCTGTTTCTAGTACAGTGTTTTAATAGTTGTGCATGAAAGCTTCATATAAAATTTTATAATAATTCATGATTGCAAGTTACTTTTTCAAGTCATATAATAATTTAAAGTTTGCAAATTCTTTTTTAGTGTGTTTTTTAAAACAAGCATAATTTTTAAAATAACACAATTTTAAACTACATCGATCTCCATTTAAAATTAATTTATTCAACAATCAATTTACTTAAATATTTTTAAACTGTTATACATGGCCCCATAATCAAATAATTAAATATATGATTTGCTGGGCATTGTTTTATAAACTTGGTGTATATTCATAGAGTTTTATATATATTTATTATACATTTTTATATATATTTTTTTATGCTCGTTTTCAATTTGTAATATTAAATCTTTTGAATGTAAATGTAGTGACAAGCACAGTAAAGTGATCTCATATGTTTTATTTAAGGTTTTCCATTTTACGGAGTAACACTGGTATATTCACAGCAGTGGCTAGTCTACTGTTTACTGCTCGTTTGAAATGTTTTGTGTAACTTTAAGAACTTAATTAATCAAGCTATCACATGATGGTTAATTGTCCCTATAAAAGATGTTAGAAATCCATTACTTTTTGATCTTGAAAAAGCTTGGCAATGAGACCAAGCGAAAGCGCTTGATTTAACTGTTTGGATTATTCACGTATTTGTACTCTACCAAGAGGCAGTATTGTGCTGTAAAGATTTAAACTGTTTGGTGTTTTTTCACGTAGTTGTGCTCCACCAAGAGTCAGTATTGTGCTGAAAAGCAAAGCGATTTAAACTGCTTGGATCAATTTTGTACTTGTGCTCTACCAGGAGTCAGTTTCGTGCTGAAAAGCAAATTTAAACTGTGTGGACATTCTCACGTGTTTGTGCTCTACTAAGGGTCAGTATTGTGCTGAAAAGCAAAGCGATTTTACCTGCTTGGTTTATTTCTGTACTTGTGCTCTATCAGGAATCAGTTTCGTGCTGAAAAGCAAAAGTTTTTAAAAACAGTTGGTGTTGAACAATAAAATCGTTTATCCAGTACCTCCGTTGGCTGTTTCTTAGCAGTGGAAGGCTTGCTTTGGTGTTTTTGGTGCTCACATTTGTTGTATCTCACCTTAATACTAATGATAGAGAGATGTGTGAGTCTATTGATATTTTATTGCAAGATCTTTCAAGTAGGAGTTATACAGAAACTCTAATAAGGAATGTTCATTCAGAAATCAATACTTATAGGGTAATGGGTGCCCCCATACTTCTCTGGCAGACACAGAGTTAGGAATGACCAGCATAGGAATTTTATGCCAATAGTTAAGAAATCCAGAATGTTATTTACCTATTCTAACAACATAACAACAGGTTTGTGATATTATTAGAAAGAATTGCCCATTCTGTTAGCAGATGACGAGGTCAAAAACATACTTGGTCAGAATCCTAGTTTTATTTAAATTTTGAATTTAAAAAGATTACTTTGCTATGGTCCAAGAAATGCTTATGTTGAACCTACATATAGAACAGGAACCTTTCCATGTGGGAAGTGCAAGGCTTGCTCTTTTATTGCCAAAGATCAATTATTTATTCATCCTAACACTGGAAGAAGTTTTGTACCTAGGTTCTTTGCAACTTGTGACATTAACATTCTAAAATATTTGGCAACTTGTGCCAAATGCAATTATTTTATGTAGGGAAAACCAAATGTCAGTTTAAGGAACATATTTTAGAACACCTTGGTAATATAAGGAATCATGTTCATACCAATGCATTGGCTGTATACACCAATACAATGGGACATAATGTGTTTTTATTTCAGAGCCCTACAACAGGTTATAGTTAATAAAAGAAGGGGAGATGTTAACAACTATTTTGAAAATTTGGAGGTAAAATGGATCATAGTCCTGCAAGCCCATAAAAATCCGGGCATGAGTTCAAGTGTTCCTCTTAAACCTGCACTAATTAACAGGCATTAGCTTAATAAATTGTTTACAGGAAACAAGATTTTAACTTGTATAAATTGACTGACTTTGTTTTAAAGTTTATTTGGATCTGAAGAAGTGGTAACCCCGCAAAAGCGCTCATCGTTTTATAATAAATCTTTGGATAATAAGTTGGACTTTAACATTTTTTGTTTGGCTGTGTTGGTGTGCTCACATTTTGTTCTTATTTGAATCCATCTCAGCCCACACCACCCACTGACCATACCACTGAGTGACCCAGGTGAACCTCTCTATACCACCCTCAACAAAGAGCCTTTGCCCCCTCCCCCATCATGAGTGGTAGCTATGGAGGCTACAAATGAATCCTCCATGGTTGCTTTCCTCAGAGTGACCTTCATCACCCTATTTTTAATTTTTCCAAATCTTTTGTGTTTCTCATACCATAATGTGAATGGACCCCATTCCTAAGTCAAAGTATGACTAAAGTTCATGAAATTAGTATTGTTCAATCTTTGAGTCTGCCAGAAGTGCTCTTCGCAGCACCTGCAATGTGCCCAGTAATGACTTCTTCTGCAATTCGTACGGAGTTACATGTATTGGTAACATATCTAAATATGATTGTAGATTCTTTTTTATAAGACCCATTGCTCCTGCTACTATTGGAACTGTCTGGATATCTTTCTTCCACATTGCTTTAGTTTCTGCCTGCAAATCCTGATATTTTATGACTTTGTGTCTCTCTCTCTACACAAAACACTGTAGTCACTGGGTGTAGTCATTTCAATGATCAGTGCTACTTTTGTCTTCTTTTCATGGACCACTTTATCTGCTTTTCTCGCATCTATCTTTTGAACTGTTGGTAATGGGTAATCCCATGTGATGTAGACTTCCTCATTTTCTATGATGTTTTGTGGCTCGTGTTTCCAGTGTTTTTCAGCTACTTCAGTATTATAATGTTTGCACAATCCCCAGTGCAACAGTCTTGCCACATCATTGTGCCTTTCAGTATAAAGTCCTTCTGTCATTGGAATATCACAACCACAACCAACAGCAAGGTGTGTGATTGTTTCCAATTCTGTTTTAGAAAATCTACATTTGTCGCTTTCTCCCAAATGTTCAATGTACTTTGTGAACCACGTGTACATAGCCCACTATCTTGGGCTACCAGTATTAACCATTCATCTTTTGGCTTGAATTCGCCTCTCTTTTACCATTCCTGCATTCGATCCTGATCAATAGGATCTCACTGTTTTTTAATTTCTCCAAATCTTTTTGGTTTCTAATACCATGATGGGAATGGACCCCATTCCTAAGTCAAAGTATGATTAAAGTTCATGAAATCAGCATTGTTCAGTCTTTGATGCCTGCCAGAAGTGCTCTTCACTTTACCCAGAATGTGCCCAGTAAGGACTCCTTCTGCAAATCGTACAGAGTTACACGTATTGGTAACATATCTAAATATGATTGTAGATTCTTTTTTATAAGACCTGTTGCTCCTGCTACTATTGGAACTGTCTGGGTATCTTTGTTCCACATTGCTTTAGTTTCTGCCTGCAAATCATGATATTTTATGACTTTGTGTCTCTCTGTACGCAAGACATTGTAGTCACTGAGTGTAGCGATTTCAATGATCAACGCTACTTTTGTCTTCTTTTCATGCACCACTATATATGCTTTTCTCACATCTGTCTTTTGAACTGTTGGTAATGGGTGATGCTTTGTCGCTCATGTTTCCAGTGTTTTTTAGCTACTTCAGTATTATAATGTTTGCACAATCCCCAGTGCAACAGTCTTGCCACATTATTATGCCTTTCAGTATAAAGTCCTTCTGTCATTAGTATATCACAACCAGCTGCAAAGTGTGAGGCTGTTTCCAATTTTGTTTTAGAAAATATACATTGTCTCTTTCTCCCACATGTTCAATAGATTTTGTGAACCAATGTGTACATAGCCCACTATCTTGGGCCTCCAGTATTAACCGTTCATCTTTTGGTTTGAATTCGCCTCTCTTTAACCATGCCTGCATTTGATCCTGATCAACAGGATCTCACTGCTGTTTAATTTCTCCAAATCTCAGGTTTCTAATACCATGATGGGAATGGACCCCATTCTTATGTCAAAGTATGATTAAAGTTCATGAAATTAGTATTGTTTCAGTCTTTGATGCCAGCCAGAAGTGCTCTTCACAGCACCTGTAATGTGCCCAGTAATAACTCCTTCTGCAATTCGTATGGAGTTACATGTACTAGTAACATATCTAAATACGATTGTAGGTTCTTTTTATAAGACCTATTGCTCCTACTACTTTTAAAACTGTGTGGGTATCTTTCTTCCACATTATTCTCGTTTCTGCCTGCAAACCCTTATTTTTATGACTTTGTGTCTCTCTGTATACAAGACACTGTAATCACTGGTGTAGCAATTTCAATAATCAATGCTACTTTAGTCTTCTTTTCATGGGCCACTATATCTGGTTTTCTTGCATCTATCTTTTGAACTGTTGGTAATGGGTGATCCCATGTGATGTAGACTTCCTCATTTTCTGTGATGCTTCAATATTATAATGTTTGTACAATCCACAGTGCAACAGTCTTGCCACATTATTATGCCTTTCAGTATACAGTCCTTCCGCCATTAGTATGTCACAACCAGCAACAAGGTGTGCAACTGTTTCCAGTTCTGTCTTACAACACCTGCATTTGTCTGTGTCTCCCACATGTTCAATGGACTTGGTAAACCAATGTGTATGTAGGCCACTATTGTGGGCCGCCAATATTAACTTTTTATCTTTTGGTTTGAATTCGCCTCTCTTTAACCATTCCTGTGTTAGATCCTGATCAACATGAGGTTGTTCCAGGAGTTTTCTATACTTGCAACTATATTTATGCATTTTCCACATTTCTTGCCTTCTCATCTGATTCTTAACCTTATATTCTCCCTTTTGTTTTTTGGCACATTCAGTTGCTGCCTGATTTTTATCTACTTCTGGTTTGATTTCCATTCCCGCTTGACCCAATATGCTTCTGCTAGACTTAGAAGGGAAGTCATCTTAGATTTATTCTTCTCATGTTTCAAAACGTTCACTATTTTTGGGTCTTGTGCGGTCAGCAGATATGTATGACATCCCACGATTGCAGATCTGTACATCTAATCCATTTTAAGGTTCAAGGAGGCTCATACCTCATTTGGAACAGGGAATGTATAATCTTGGTATGCACTGTTTTTTATAAATCATTTGATGAGCATGAAGCATCCTTCTGGTTCCTGTCTAATATATCCAAACACCTTTTGGGGCCAGTCAATCACTCCAAAACTGTAAGTTAGGACAGGAACCGCAAATTGGTTTATAGCTTGAATTTTGTTCCTAGATGTCAATGTTGTTTTCAGGATAAATTTAAATCTTCTGAAATATTCCTTACTAAGTTTTATTTGCATTTGTTCATGTTTTACTGTTGATCCTTCATCAATTCCCAAATATTTATATATTCCCTCTTGCTTAAGTTCTTTTATAGGTTCATAGGTTCATAGGTAGGTACTAGGCTATCGGCCCAAGGGCCTACTACGTAAGCCTAGCCAGCAAGGTTCCATAGCTTACGCCACCCAAGAAAGTTATATCACATTCTTGTCCCAAACTGATGTTTTCTTGGTGTTGCAGCGTTCCTGCTTTAAAGGTTATTTTTGCACATTTATCAAGGCCAAATGACATACTTATATCATCTGAAAAATTTTTGACAACTTGCAGTTGTGCTTTCAGTTCCTCATCTGATGAGCTATACAGTGACAAAGAGAAGATGAGAAATCTTTATACTTTGCTGCTTTTTGGGGACAAATTATAGCCATGACCTAATCTGTTAAGCAGACAGCTTAATGTGTTAAGGGCAAGGCAAAAGATCAATGGTGACAAAAAGTCACCCTGGAATATCCCCCTTTTGATTTTTATCCCTGGAATAATAATTTGTCCTTTATCATGGCTTAACTGCAAAGTGGTTTGCTACTGTTTCATGGTCGCTGTGATGTAATTTATGAGTGTTGGGTGTATCTTATACATTTTTAAGCACTCTTTTATCCATGAATGTGGTATACTGTCAAATGCTTTTTTATAGTCAATCCATGCCACACTTAGATTCTTCCCCTTTTTACAGTTCTCCACTATGACTTTATTTAACAACAGATGCTCTTTTGTTCCATAAGACTTTTTGTATTGCCCTTTTGTTCTATTGCCATAATTGAGTTTTCCTCTAAGTGACTATAAACTCTGTTGGCATCAATTCCAGTGTATAGTTTATACGTTATCAGAAGGCAAGGTATTTGTCTATAGGGTAGCTTGCAGGTTCACTCTTAAGTAGGAGTATTGTTTTTCCTGTTGTTAACCAAGTTGGTGTCTGTTCGGGGTACGCATATAAATAATTCTTACTCATGGCTAAATCTTCGTGCAAAGATGTTAATACTTTTAACCAGAAGTTAGGTACTGCATCTGGGCCTGAGGTTTTCTAGTTTGAGGCTTTTCTTAACTTTGTTTCAATCTCTCTGGCTATTACTTCATCCCATTTCATATCCCGTACCTTTGAACTTCTTACTCTTTCTTTTCCTTCTTCTATCCATTCAGCATCTTTGTTATGTTCCACAGGATCTTCATAAATACGTCTCCAAAATGTATCTTTTTGTATTGATTAGTTTTGCTTTCTCTTTTGCATGGATATTACACCATATTAAATCTCTTTTTCTTTCCCATGTCCATGTTTCTTCTTCAGATGTCTCCTGATCTTCCTGTTTCTCCTTACTTTGTAGACTCGTTCCATTATGCTGTGATGTAACCTGTGTTCCATAACTTCATCTTCTATTTTTTTAACTTCTGTTTTACTAGTCTTCTTTTATACATTCCCTCTTTGTCATTTTATTTTTTTATTCTGAAATTTTCCATATCTGGATGCCTTTGTCTGTATTTCTCTTAGAATATCTTTGGAGCTGTCTTATTTGTGTTGATTAATTTGTTTTTCAACTTTCCATAAATATTGCACCATATAAAATCTCTCTTTCTTTCCCATGTCCATATTTCTTTTTTTATACTTTCAAAACTCTCTAGGTTTTGTTGTTTATATTTTCGCACTTCTTCAGATGCTTCTTTTTCCAAACAGATCAAAGTTTCTTGGTCTATATAATGTTTTTTACACATCTGTTGTATTAATGAAAACAAGTTTTTATTTGAGGCTTCTGACAGTTTTTGTTGTGGAAGTATTTTTCTTTCCTCTAATTTCTCTCTTAATCTTTTTGTATATCTTGTGTCTGGAAATTCTGGGCTTTTTGCATAGTAGTAACAATACAAAATTTATTTCTTATCTGCAATAGTCCACTCTATCATCCTTATGGCTCCTCTTTGGCCTATCATGTTTTTTAAAATTTTTGTGGACTGCTACTTCCTTCTTCAATAAGTGGGGTCATCCTCCCTCTGGGCCTGGCCTGCCCCATTGCAGGAATCTTTCCATATTTTGAGGATTCTACACTGTCATGTTTCCAGTCCTGGCACCAATACGCCTAAAAGGAATAGGCACTTTTTTATCCTGGATCTTGTGCGCCTAGCTATCTTTTTAAATTTTTGACCTACTTCTGTCCATGATATATACTATATAAAATACAGTCTTCTTGGTGAGATTCTTGTGAAAAGCAGGGTTTGCCTTGTGAAGGTACTCACTAAGATTTGAGGATGAAGTCAATTTCAACAATACTACTCTCCTTTGCTTGTTTACTGACTTATCATCTCTCCATTTGGACAGCAGTGAGTCCGGCCTGGTGAGCACCGAGGACTAAGTAGTGGATGAGGAGGTGAATACAGTGTATTGTACTATATCTGATCCTGTAGAAAATTCCCCTCTGTGCCACCCTCAAAAGACAGCCTTTGCCCCCTGTCCTAAGAGGTAGCTAGGGAGGCCACAAGTGAGCACTCCAGGTTGCTTTCCACAGAATTACCTTCATCACCCTACAGTGAGGCAGGCCTGGGGACATCTGGGACTAAGTAGTGGGTTTGGAGGTGGGTACAGAGTACTATACTGTAGCTGATTCTACAGAAAATAAAAATAAATGCAGAGAAAAAAAGAAGCAAAAAAAACAAGAAAGCATGTGCGTTACAATGTATTGCCATATCACATGACCCCCAGCAAAATCCTATACTTAATCTGACACTTGGAAAGTCCAGCCTATCTCTGCTGGCAGACCAACCAATTTCCCAAAGTCTCCCCTAGTGTTACAAGCAGAGATATAAATGAAACACATCAGCACATCCCTGTCAATTTATGGAAAAAACAAGTGAATCTACAAGTCCTGTATAACAGTATCAGTGCAACATAAAGCGACTCTCCTTCCATAACCTCTTCATCTCCATGGCATTAAAACCTCTTCACCCCATGGCATTAAAGGATTAGGTGGTGCTTCTGCAGGTCACTGCATTTATGACAACATTGCTCCCTAGACAAGGGATGTCAGTGGCACTACTCAACTCTTTAGCAAGCTGCTGCCATGCATCCATCTTATAGACTGAGCCCTCATACCAGAACAGGTGGTACTTCTGGTGGTGCTTGAGCAAACGGTGCATGAAAATCCTGTGCTCCATTTTGCATCATGCAGCCCTTCCATAAGCAATGGCCAAAGAAGCTATAGCTCAGTGCACATCTGCATGTTGTGGACAGCTGAGCAACATGGCAGCACAGTGCACATTGGCAGTAACACAATTCCAGTGACCAGTAGTGAAACAAAAAAGGCATGCAGAACAATAGAGAACATTAGCACTGAAGTACAATGTCCAGCCAAGATGTCAGTGTGCTGCTCAGTGGCAGCAGAGCATCCAAGAAATTAAGCAGCATGTTACAAAAGACACATTGCATGGTCTCCCTACAACTTAGCACAATGCCAGGGGCTGTGCATGCTCTAAGAAGGTCAATAGACATTCACAGTTACAGATGCCAAAGTGCAGAGTACAGCTTATGATGCATTTTTTGTAGGTGCAGTTTAGAAACATTTCACATCTTTTGCATATCCACTGTGCTATGGACTCATATAAGCATGATAAAAGAAGCAGTCACTATTGTGCTAATGACTATATTACAGTGAGCTACTATAATCTACAGAATTCTGGAAAAGAACTGCACCACACTAAACTATTGGCAACCCAACAGCTGACAGGACTTCTGGTAAGGGAGCACAAGTGTGCAGCAAATATATATGTGCCAAACACGTGACTGGGACATGTACTCCTGGGGGGGGAGGCTTTGGTACATTAGTACGAAGATCTGGTAACTGAGAGGTTCTGAGCCATTAAAGAAATTAGACTAAAGGCATTCACTGTATTTTATTTCAGATTGGTATGCACAGTGATGCTAAGTTCATTTGCATGACTGATTAGTCATGCACTAATCAGTCATTTGCATGATTGATGTTTTTCTCAATGTTGCTATAGGAAGTGGAGTGTGATTTCCCTGTGGTTATATATGGACATCAACATTGCTCTTTTCCAACTGTCATGCAACATATGTGCAAAGAAAGATGAATTTTTTAATAACTCCTTTGTTGTCATGTGTGTGTTGTGTTTGACATATCACAGGTTGGAAGTGGGAGTACTGGACAGAGATGAAAAGGAGAGGTAGGCAGAGGGTAGAACACAAAGTGAGCAAATAAGGAATGAGCAGGATGAAGGTGGGATAGCAGCATACCTCTCAACTTCTTAGCTCATTGATCATGGTGAATTACAGTAGCTCCAATGAGTTAATGACTGAAACCCTCAATGATCTGTAAGAAAGCACATTTTCAACGTTGCACAGTAATACTAATTCCTTTAAGGTATGCCAGTACTGACAGATGTGGTATTGCTGTATAAACTTATTTTTAACAGCTGCAATTGTTACTATCCAGATACGTCTTTCACAACACCAGGTATACTCACCCCTGCGCTCTCTTAGGCACTCTAGTCTGCTCCTGTGCATCTCCCTGTTCTTTTTTATCTCTGCAGGGGCTAGAGATAAAAAATAGGCAAAAAAATATGTGGTGGCATGCATTGGCATTATATGTGGTTAATAAAGGATTCTATACTTACAATATTGAGATGGTGATTACGCCCTAACTTCAGCCTCCCATCAGCCAAGAAGGTCAGGATTGCATTGACTCAAGTCACTGTAGTGGAGACAGCACTATCCCCCCATGCTTGGGATGCCAGCAGTATGGATGACAGCCTTGGCCAACCTATACCATGCATCAGCTGTAGACTATAACTCCGGTGTAGAGCCAATCACTTCTTTACCTATGCAGATAATGTCCTTTGTATACTATTTTATTTGCCTTCAGTGTTCCTTTTCTACACACAGACACTGCTTAATTTTATATATATATATATATATATATATATATATATATATATATATATATATATATATATATATATATATATATATATATATATATATATATATATATATATATATATATATATATATCTGCATATATACATATACACATACATACATTGCATTTTTAATTTTTTAATTTTTTCAGATATATTTTATATACATAGTTTGTTTCCCAATAGTGCTGTTGCATACTGTCAGATACAGCAACTTCAATTAAAGCCTTCCAGAGATACACATTTACTATTGCTGAGGCAAGATTTATCCAGTATGAACACAAATTTTTCAGTCAAGTTCAAATGTGTAGCAGGTGGTGTGGCATTTAAACCATCTTGTTTTCCCTCAGTGCATGGGACCTCATTTTACAATCATTAGCATACAGCATGGCCAACTCTGTTTTTTTGTTTTGTTTTTTTTGGGGTTTGTTCCAACATGTTGCTGGGTTTGCACACATGCTGCTCATCATAGCTCATTTAGCAAATTTGCTTACCACAATGTGGTAGTGTTTTCTGAATGTTATTTATAAAATTGTATTTATAGAATTATGTCTTTAGAATTCCCTCAAGAAGAGTCTTTGTGGAGAATTCTCACTGTGGAATTCTGTCTGTAAAATTCTGTACTTAGAATTGTAAACAGATTTCTAGGAATAGAGTTCTATCTGTAGAAAGTTATCTGAAGAATTTTTTGTCTTGAATTTTATCTATACGATTATGTGTTTACAATTCTATCTCTAGAATTCTATGTTTGGAATTCTGTATGTAGCAATCTTTGGTTAGAATTAGATCTGTAGGATTCCGGGTTTAGAATTCTAGCTGTAGAATTCCTTGGATATATTTCTATTATGAAAACTCTTCTCTTGGATTCAGAAACATGCCTAGCACAATTGCAGTGTGCTTTCCACTGGTATACTTATCAGTTATCTAAGTGGAGTTTTGTGGCCCATGACACTGTTAATTAGAAAAGCCACCTACATAAATGACACGACTCACACAGAAAGAGAGATTCTTGCAATTGCAGTTAGAATTAACATTAAGAAAATAACTGAGCAAGTAGTATGTACACATCTAATCATGTGCACATTGTCTATATACAATGCCAGAGGAAAGCCTGTTAGCCACATTAAAAGGCCTATAGCAATGTCTAAATCTGTTTTTGATCATTAAAAGGGGTGAAAATGGGTGTATGGGAAAGTAGGAAAAGGAGGTAGCAAGCAGAGGGTCACATACAATGCATACAAGGAAAGCAAAATGTGAGTGGAAATGGGAGTGGAGGAAGAGTATCTATATGCGTGTGTGTGTGTGTGTGTGTGTGTGTGTGTGTGTGTGTGTGTGTGTGTGTGTATATATATATATATATATGTCTGTATGTATGTATATCTGTCTATATATATATATATATATATATATATATATATATAAAATACATATAGATATATATATATATGTATATGTATATATATATATATATATATATATATATATATATATATATATATATATGTATGTGTGTGTGTGTGTGTGTGTGTGTGTGTGTGTAAGTTATTGCCTACATTCGTAATACTATGGCCCTATGTTAATATGTGCAGTCTGGTCATCAATTACACAGCTAGAAAAACCTGCTGCATGTACACAGGTGTACTGTGGGTAAATGTGTACTGTTCTCCCTACTGAGACATAGCCTTTATGTGTAGCACTGTACCTATGACCACCTACAAACAATCAATGACATAGCATTATGCATTAATATTTTTGAAATTATACATATGAATATGAAGCTATGCATGTATTGTGAAACAAGTAACAGCCATGTGTTTGTTATATGTATTTCAATGCTCCATGATAACAGGCATTGTACAAACTAATAATTTTTGGTTCATGTCCTAAAAACAACATACATGTCAACCCAACTACCCACTACAATTAAAATATGCATATGACAAAGTCCATCTCAGGTAAACCACCCCATTTGCCTCCATCCTCATTACTACAAAGATAAGTCCCCTACCGACTAAACAAAAGCTGAACATAAACGTGTTATATGTCATGTGGAGCTACTACATGCAGCTACACTTGTTGTGTCATTCATTTATCTTATCTATCGGACCACTGTTGCACATAGGCCCAGCTCTTAGTGGAAACTTGTCAAACTATAGAATTTCTGTGTCCTGTGTCCCACTTGTGGTTGTGTGAAGAATATTGTCTTTTCTTAGTAACACAAGTAACATCAGTAAAACATTATACCTTGCATGTCTTATGACAACTATCAATGCAAAGGTTGCTTATGTTCATGAAATACATATCTGAGTAACATATGCAGAACTAAATACAGTAACACTACTCCATAAGCAATCCTGAGGCTAAGAAGTAATATCTCTACAGAGACACAATCTGGCAGTGTGTAGACATACTGACAACTCAATAAAGAAAGTACTCAAAATAATTATACTAAACAACCAAATGTAGCCATTTGTCTGGAAAGCCAGTCCATTCTCCTTTGATACAGAACAGTGTTTTACATAATGTCTCCCAATCTATGAAACAAAAAAAGAAAACAAGAAGAAATCATAAACTGCATGTCCATTTGTGTAATATATAATGTAGAATACAACTTAATGTGCAATCAGCTAGTAGAAGTACTTTCAATACATCTCAGATGCCCTTGCTCTGATCTCTTCTTCCCACAAACTAAAAAGGTCATGCTAGCCCCTCCTCATTTCACTGTAGTGGTGCCTGTACTGCTCCCGAGAATGGGGTGTGCCGGTGGCATCAGATACCACCTTATTAAGACTCTACACAGCATCCACTTTATATTGAGAACCCTCATAAATGTCTCGAGCCGGGGGATTCCCCATGGTCTCTATGCAAATAACAAAAGGATTTTACTCTCTTTTGCTGTACCACCATGGAGTCATCTCAGTATCAGTCTCCTTGGAAGCCATGGCCATTCACACAGTCACATTACAAAAATCTATGGTAGCTCACTCAACGTCATGCTCATTGAGTATTTTTGCACATGATGTGCAACATTGGGCAGTTTTTTAGCAATATCAGTCACAATACCACCATTGTTAGTACACAACTTGATGAAGTAGCATCATGGTATTGGGGTGGGAACACTAGCATGGAATGTATCTGCTGACTGCACATTGTCTAACAACAATAGCAGTTTTGCTCTTTAGCACATCTACAGGCTGCAGTATTTCTCTACTTTTTCTACAGCACTGCGGGAGGTTATTAACCTACTCACATGTGCTCAATGCATTTTACAGGTGCTTCTGCAAGTGCATGTAGGTAAAAAAGTCTCTTAGCATCGCTTTGGTCTTAGCGAAATGGATAAAAACATCAGTTTAGAAATATACATTTGCTGCTTTATTAACATATGTGCTGCACTAGCAGCTTTGAAATTTCATAATATAAATGCCCCCCTCCCCATGGCTGGCATGGGCCTCATCATCCTATAGTACACTGCAGTGCAGTAACTCCGCAGCATTGTGGAAAATGTGCAGAGTAGTGACTCTAGTTTAGGGTATAAGTTTGAAAGGTAAGTGTTTATCCCTAGAGTTAGGATTACCTACTACTGTGGTGATATATGTCTGATGAATTTACTGAATGCATGGTAATGTTAAATGTGTGTTTGTGTTGCAGCTTAGAAGTATATCCATGCAGAGATTGTGAGGGTTTTTTAACTCATTTTGTGTGTGTGTGTGTGTGTGTGTGTGTGTGTGTGTGTGTGTGTGTGTGTGTGTGTGTGTGTGTGTGTGTGTGTGTGTGCGTGTGTGCGTGTGTGTGCGCCTGATACAGTGGCATGCTAGTATACATATTTCTGTGCAATAGGGCAGTAAACTGTGAAGTGTGTGGTAGTCTGCTTTGGCGTACATAGAATCCAGCCACAGGTGCAGTAGAAGCACAGAGGTCTACCATGTTTACTGCTATGACTGTTGTTTGAGGAAATGCACAGCTTGTTACCCCCATTGTACTTAATATCCTATGTATGCTGCACTATTTAATTTTTTTTATGGGGGTAAGGGACAGTATTATGCACATAATAGTCTTTGAGACACTTTCAATAAGGTACTTCAGAGGTAAACCATATTCTATATTAATGATATATGATTATTTACATATGTGTTTTGTGTATTTTGTTTAGTGGAGTAGAGTATTTATGTAGTTCTGGTAAAGAATGTGTAAACACTGTGCATCCAGCAGCAGTATGCTTGTAGGCCTGGCATATATTTATGTCCTTGTAGTTGTATAACTCATGCTAGAGCAGAAGCATACATGTTCCTGTTGCTTGACAGGAGGTCCACTCAGGATGCCTTTGTCCTGTACCTTTCTTTTGATGTTCATCCATCGTTGTCGACAATGACCAAGGAAATGACATCAAGGAGGTTGACTGAGTACAGTGTGTCTGGCTGTGGCTAATCAGTCTGATGGAGGCTTGGAAAGCTCTGCCACACATCGGGCACAAGAGTTGGCTGTGGATTTACACAGCTCATGCTTCCTCTGTGCCTCTGTGGTCCTGCTCTGCTCATAGGAGGTAGCACCTTTGCTGATGCAGTTTCGCCAGGCAGGGCGGTCTTGCTCTAGGATTTCCCAGGAGTCCGGGTCAGTGACAAAGCTCTTCAGAGAGACTTTCAGCATGTCCTTAAAACACTTTTTCTGCCCACCTTGTGTGTGTTTGCCTCCTGCAAGTTCACCATAAAATAGTCTCTTGGGGAGGCATGTGTTTGGCATACATACAAGGTGGCCTGCCCAACTGACTTGGGCTCTCCTCAGCAGGGTGTAGATACTTGGCAGTCCAGCTTGAGAGAGGACAGCTGTGTCTGGAACTTTTCCTGCCAGGTAATTTTCAGCAGCCTTCTTAAGCAGTTCATATGGAAGCGATTCAGCTTTTTGGCATGACGCTCATAAACAGTCCATGTCTCACAGGCATACAGTAGTGTGGGCAGTACAACTGCCTTATACACCTTCAGCTTTGTGGACAGTTTGATGCCTCTGCTCTCCCACACTGACACCCACAGCCATCCAAATGCGGAGCTTGCCTTGGTGACGCATTTGTCTACCTCATCATCAATGTTCACAAATCTGGAGAGTGCGCTGCCGAGGTATGTAAACTTGTCAGCAGCCTTCAGTATCTCACCTTCAGTGGTGATAGTTGGTTCTGCATACATCTTCTGTGGTACAGGCTGATGCAAAACCTCAGTCTTCTTGGTATTAATTGTGAGGCCGAAGTTTCTGCAGGCAGTGGAAAAGCAGTTCATACTCTGCTACATCTGGGCCTCTGTGGCAGCATTGAGTGCACAGTCATCTGCAAACAGGAAATCGTGCACAAAGTCCTCTTCAACCTTGGTCTTGGCCTGTAGCCTTCACAGGTTGAAGAGCCTGCCATCAGTCCTGTATCGGATTTTGATGCTGGGTTCTTCATCATTGCAGATGCCATCTGCCAGCATGGCCGAGAATGTCATGGGTGCCAATAAACAGCCTTGCTTGACTCCGTTGGTGACTGGGAAGGCATCAGAGGAGTCTCCCTCATCCAGTACTCAAGCAAGCATGCCATCATGGAACTGGCACACCATACTGATGAATTTACCTGGGCAACTAAACTTCTCCATTATCCGCCATAGCCCATCATGACTGGCAGTGTCAAAGGCTTGGGTCAGGTCCATGAATGTGTGTAAAAGTCCCTGATTTGTTCCTGGCACTTCTCCTGAACTTGATGTGCTGCAAATATCATGTCCAGTGTCACTCAGCCCTCTCTAAAGCTGCACTGACTCTCTGGCAGGTGTCCATCTTCCATGTGTTGAATGAGGCGGTTGAGGAGGACTCTGGCAAGGATTTTGCCAGCAATGGCCAGTTGAGAGATTCCTCTGTGGTTTTCACAAGACTGCCTATTTCCATTTCTCTTGTAGAGATGGACAATGGAGGCATCTTTTAGCTCTTGAGGGATATCTTCCTGTTTCCACATGGTCTGGAAGTGGCCGGTGAGCTTCTGTAACAAGACTGGTCCCACTGTCTTGTACATTTCAGCTGGAGTGGAGTCAGAGCCTGGTGCTTTACTATTGGAGAAAAGCTTAATTGCTTCCTTAACCTCTGATTCCTTTGGAGGGTCTGCCAGGGAGGTGTTAATGGCGACTTGTGGCATGTGGTCAAGGGCTTCGGCATTGAATGAGGAAGGCCTATTCAGGACATTGTTGAAGTGCTCAGCCCATCTTTCCAGGATGGTTTTCTTGTCAGTGAGCAGGGTGGTCCCGTTGGCACTGAGCAGTGGTGATGTTCCAGAGGACTGTGGCCCATAGATGGTCTTCAGGGCATCATAGAAATGCTTGGAGTTGTTGCTATCAGCGCACTTCTGGATCTCATCTGCCTTTCTGCTGAGCCAAGAGTCTTGCATCTCCCGAGCTTTGCTTGCGCCTTGCTTTTGATGAAGTTGTAGGCTGCTTTCTTGGAGACAGATGTTGTGTCTTGCTAGAGGGATCTGAAGGCGTCATGCTTCTTATCCAGCAGCTTCTGAATGTCTTCATCATTATCATAAAACCAGTCCTGGTGTTTGCATGTGTTCAGGTCCAAATGAGCAAGAGCAGTGCTGTAGACCACCTCCCTAAAGGCTGCTCAGTCCTGTTCTGCACTGTTGGTGCCAAAGCTAAGTTGGTCAAGCTTACTGTCGAAGGTCCTCACTGAGGTTCTGGTGCACAGAGTGCCATTCTAACTTGCTGACATTCAGGTGCCTATTGGTCTTTTTCCCCTGTGGGTGCTGCCTAGGCTGAATGTGCATGTTGAGTTTTGAGAGAATGAGTCTGTAGTCTGTCCAGCAGTCTGTGCCACACATGGCCTTAGTCACTCTAACATCCTGCCTGTACATTCTCCTTACTATGACATAATCAATAATATGCCAGTGCTTGCTGTGTGGATGCATCCAGGGCATCTTGTTACAGTTGGGTAGGTGGAAGACTGGGATTGTGATCAACAGGTCATGAGCTGTGCAGGTCTTCAGAAGCAGATGACCATTGCTGTTGCTTTTGCCGACTCCATTCCTCCCAATGGCACCCTCCCATGTCTAGCAGTCTGCACCACCTCTGGCATTGAAGTCACCTAAAATGATGAGCTTATCTGCCTTGGGCACAGATGCTATGAGGGACTCCAAGTCTTCATAAAACTTGTATTTAATTTCCGCTGGATTTGTCATTGGGACATATACACTGATGAAGGTGGTGTAGCACTTTCCTTTGAGGGGGAGCCACAGAGACATGAGTCAGTCATTGAATCCTTTTGGGAGGCTGGCTAATTTGCTGATCAGATTAGATCTGATGGTGAAACCCACTCCTGCTTCAAAACGTTCATCTCTACTGCAGCCACTCCAGAAAAAAGTATAACCAGCTTTAACATCTATCAGCTGGCCTACATCTGTGAACCTGGTCTCGCTGAGGTCTGCTATCTGGATGTTGTACCTGCTGAGTTCTCTTGTGACAAGTGCTGTCTGTCTCTCAGGTCTGTCTGTTTTGGAAGTATCCATAAGCGTGTGCACATTCCATGTGCCAATGTTGAGTGAATTTACCAATGTTTTTTTTCTTTGTGATTCGACCACATGGTTTATGATTCCCACCTGCCACAGCAAGCAGGCCAGGGGTAGGATGAAGCAGGCTATATTTAGGGCACCTTTTCTAGACCCTTCCTCAAATCATGGAGGTCAGTACAGCGATCCTAAATAGAGCTGCTCAGACACAGAGGGGCCAGCCGAACTCCACTGCTGCTTCGGTCCAGTAGAGAGCGACCCATTGCCTTGGGCTGCCTGTGTGTGAGGTTGTGGCTACAGCTTCCAGTGTATCTGCACCTGCTGCTTCATCATTCACCCATTGCCACAGGACCTGGGGGGGGGTGATGTCTTGACTTGTGCATGAATTGGATTATAGTGAGAGAGAGTTGCGCAAATCGCCAATCTCACTCTCTTGTCCCAGCCTATCTTGATCCAGGGCAGGACATAGTCGAGACGACTGGAGATGGTTGGGATGCAGTGGATGGCCAACAGTGTCCTAATGCATCTCACTGTGTCCTATTTGTGCTCCACATCACTTTGCTGAGTCCACTTTCCTGCCCATTGAATCAGTCTGGTGATTTCCTCCACTCAATCCGCCGGATCCAGTCTTTGCATGCATAGGTAGACAAGCCCTGACTTGCCGAGAGTTACAAACCCATCTGCTACCCTCACCTGGTTTTGCCGGCCAGTCAAATCTGTTGCCAGGGTGTGGCCGCTGTTGCATGCAGACAGCTACGAGGAGCCACAGGTGAGAGCTGAGTGTCAGGTGAGGATCAAGGTCGAAGAACTATTCTGAAGAGCATGACATGTGTAGTACAAATACATGGATTAATAAGTGTATACTGTCATACACATGGTCAGTGGTGGTTGTAACATGGAGTTTACTTAACAATGGTATTCTGTCAGAGGCCATTGCATGTGGTCACCATGTGGCGTCCACATTTGAAATAATTTTCCTATTTTTTTTTGTTTTTAATTTAGAGGGAGGGATTGCTAAAGAAGCAGTAATGCACAACATCTGTCCATGATTATCCAATATGTGTATGATATACCCCACAGAGATAGAGCAAGGACACATACTTCATGCTTATGACCCACACTACAGTATTTAGCCATGTAGACATATGTCAGGTATGGATGTGAATGCTCTCACATAACTTTTTTCTTCCATTCTGCAGCAGGATACCAGGACATGGGGAGCAACATAAATGCAAGTTCTCCCATACAGAGAGTGAAATATTTCTACATGCCCACAATCTCCATGATCAGTGGATGATCGACCATGAGGAATCAGACTAGCCTTTTTGTGACCATGCCTCATGGAATGTGATTAATGATATCAGTGCTGTCCATGGCCAGGGCAGAATATATAAGTAAGTGAAATGTTCAGCCAATCACATGATAAATGCTGCTAAAGTTCGGTCTGCCTACCTGACACAGAAACAAAGGTCAACATGAGGTGACCCATTGACAAAACCACCTTTAACAGAGATGAAAGTGTTCCTGGCCTCTCTGATGATATTCTGAACATCTCTATATTTTGTGGTCAAGCCGTAGATCTTGGTGTGGGGTTAGCTCACCCATCCTAAATATCTATTGGAATAGCTATTGGAGATGTACATATACAAACATCTCTGAATCGATGTGCCATATTGTTTGCCCTCATTACCCTCGTTTGCATTCACAAGTGCCCGTATTTTACTAATATTGGTAATTACTGGGTCATTGTACCTCCATTTGCATCCTATGCAGGCCTCAGAAGTTTTCATGTTTCCCAACTTACACTCAGTGTGTGTGTGTTTAAATTGTCCCTTCCGTGTGTGTGACTGCTCTTCATGCAAGACACACAGTGATGTGATAAAATGTTTCTGAATCCCAAGCTCTTTGTTTAGAATTGCATTTGTAGATTTCTATGCACAGAATTCTGTCTCTAGAATGTGATCTTAGTATTCTGTTTCTTGAAATCTTTGTATAGAATTCTGTGTGCAGAAATATGTGTTTGGAGTTATTTGTTTAGACTTTCATCAACAGGATTCAGTTTTTAGTATTCTGTCTACAGAATCCTTGTTTAAAATACTGTCCTGAAACTTCTGAGTTTAAAATTTCATGTTTTGAATTCTAGCTCTTGAATTCTGTGTGTAGAATTATACGTCAACAATAGCAACTCTATCTGTATAGTTATTTGCCTGGAATTATCTGTCTAGAACTCTGAAAACAATTCTGTCTTTAGAGTTGTTGGAAATTCTACACATAAAATTCTTTACACAAAGTCCTGTGTTTATAATTCTGTCTGAAATGTTCTGAATTTAGAATTGTGTGTTTATAATTCTATTTGTAGATTTCTAGCTGCAGAGTTTTGTGTTTAGAATTCAATGGAATTCTACATTTACAAGTCTTTCTGCAGACTTCTTAAAATTCTATATGTAGAATTCACTGTCTACAATTGTGATTGCAAATTGTGGTGTTTCAGTGTTTATTAGCAGAACTCAGTGTCTACAGTTGTGATTGTAAAATGTGGTGTTTCAGTGTTTATTAACAGACATCTAGCTATAACATTATTTATTTATTTAGAGTCTTTAGAATTCTATATACATAATCCAGTATTTAAAAGTCTGTATGATTCTGCATTAAGATTTATTTGTTTAGAATTCTTTGTGCATGACACTGTGCTTAGAAAAAAATTCTGTGTTTGGACATCTGTCTGTTGACTTGTGTGCTTAAAGATTGGCCTGGGGATTCAATAAACTCCATGTAGGCTTAGCGTGAAGCCTACATGGAGTTTACGTGTTTATTAGCTGGGCAGCAGATCTGGTTTACCTTCAAAATGTTGAAAGCACATAGTTTAATTTGCACATCGTCAAAAGGTTTCCATGAAATCCATACTGCTGAAATTTCAGAAAGCTGAAAAAAAAGCAAACTTCAACATTTCTGACCACTCCACACCTAAAACAAGTGCTGAAATGGGTTAAAAAGGGGGAGCGATTTTGCAGTTTGGAATATCAGTGTTTAAGGTTTTGAGAAGTTGCAGTTTAGAGTTCGCGGAAGTGGTTTCAACGATGTGACAGTCAACATTTTGAAGGTAAACTGCAGCTCTAATAACGTATGCATGCTGTACACCACATTTAAATGTAAACAAGTATGGTTTCATGGAAAGCAACAGTGTTGCTAGACAGAAGACCATGTAAAGCAAAATGAACACCAGTAGACATGTAAATCTATTGACCTACGGGCAAACTAGGTCTGCAGGATTGCATGGAATGCCACAGTGACTACCAGGGTTATTAATAAAGCAATATATATATAGTTCTAACACATTACATTAAAGTGTATACAGTGCAGAATATTGTGGAAACCTGTTTCAGGCATACTAAATATAACTTGTGTAAATGATCGGTAAGGTTACATAGACTGCATTATAAATACATAGTCAGGAGGAAGTGTGTGTATTGAAAACGTTCACACAGATGAATTGTAGGAATGAACACTGTGGAAGAGGACAGGTGAAACATGGTAATGTACAACAGATGAGGGTATGTCAGTGAAGATAGTGGTAGCATGAACACTAATCACATATCAACATGATATATTATGGACTGCACAGTTATTGTATATTATGTGACTGTCACACCAGGTGGCATATCAATGGAGAAGATTCTTTGTGATATAAGGATCCAGACATGAACAGTGGAGAAGACATATATCAGAAATGGTATATGCAATATGGATTAGGTGCATATTGTGAAGTTGTGCAAAATGAGTTGCATAAATATGAATGTAATGTCAGCACAGGTGTCAACCAAGTGGGACACATAGTAACAGGCTAATGGACAACAGTACACAGAAGCAAGCACAATCATGGACAATATCAGAGTCTTTGATATAACATTTGTGAACACACTTGTGCAGCTATTATGATTTGTTAGCAATCTCTGAGGAGAATCAAGCATACCTTCCTCAAAAGTTAACATCTGCGGGAGGCGTTAGGAGGGACACTGTCATATCTGTATTTGCAATTACAAGTAATCCTGGCTAGTTGGCAGGTATGCATGCTATATATATATATATATATATATATATATATATATATATATATATATATGGCACAATCCACACAGTCACAAATGTAACTCATGCCATCAGTGTTGTCAATCAGCTATGTATTTACTGTGTGCATCACAGGAACACGTACCACATATGCATCTTGTATAATACTTTGATAGGGGCCCTGCACCACCAATTAGTAATGTGTATGCAACAAAATGAATACTGTGGTATGGCCAGTAAGATGTGAGGGAGGTCACTGGGGCAAATGCTGTAAACCTAAATAATTCATCCCTGGAAGATGTGTTGTGAGGTACATGAAAAAGAGTGCATTGTACTCAGTTACTGTTGTGATGAGGGCTGAGAACTATAGAACTATAATGTCATTTGATGTGGATGTCCTGCACATACCTAGGAGTTGTGTTACATACAAGGGAGTAGTCATCACTGTGGACACATGCTGGTGGGCATTCCCCATACCATCTACCTGAGTACACAGGTCACATACCAATCGGTCTGCTCATGGAGATGTGCTGTCTATATTATAATTAAGTTGTGTATTTGCTTTCATAATGTCACAAATCCCCCATGATTTTTATTCATCTCCTGTGTCTCCATGGCTGTGGCAGCAAGCCTTTGTGTGTGTTGATACTGTGTGTATTGTACTAATATCACACTTGGATTCATTGATTGTCCACAGTCTGCAGTCCTGCAAATCCTATTTGGACAAAGGATGTGTAAGTCATTCTTGATGTCTGAGACTTAAATAATGAACAGGAAAGAGCCTAAGACAGAGAACTGAGGTAAGGACCTGATCACTGGACTCTAGATATAGGTCACTTCACACACTTCAACATATTTATCTGTCATTTATGTGATCCAGTGGTCTACCCACTTGGTGATAAAGGTGTTAATGGCCACTTGTGACAGTGACTCAGTAATACCTCAGTTTGGATTTTTGTCAAGTGCCTTGGCCAGATCAAGCTACACAGGATGATATTGTTGTCATCATGTATGCTTGTTGGCCTTCTTGAGGACATTAAACAGATGTAACAGACATGCTGTAGCCTAAACAGATCACACATGTCTTTCACACGCAGTCAGGATATTACCTGTATCCTTTTAAAAAAATATCCATGGTGACTTGTTATTCTAACTAACAGATGAGGAGAGTCAGGATATGTCTATACAATGCATGCATCAGGTGATGTTCCCCCAACAGTGAAAAGGATGCTTGTTGATGTACACCCTTCTACAGGAACAATATCCATCTGGAGGCTGTGTTGAAGCATGGATCCAACCATGTCTGGTAGTTCCATGTTTTAAATCACACTATAGGCAAACTATGATGTTGTCACAGCCCATTGATTCTGTGTTTTTAGCCATAGGGTGTGCATAGATGTGCGGCCCTCCTTATAATAGTAACTGAGTAATGTTTGCATGTACACTGTGGCTTATGGCCAGTGGTGACATGATGGTGATGTGTGAGACAAACTGTCAGCTAGCATATTGTCTATTTCCTCCAGTTGGGTATACTGGTGGCAGCCACATGCAGATCTGTGCTTAGTTATGTATTCCACTTTTTGTGAAAAAAAAAACCTACAGATACAACCTTGGTCATTCATCACATTCCACACAGTGGTACTATGCACACAATCATAAAACTGTACCAATGTCATGTACTTACATCAATTGCACAACATATGCCTATATGTGTTTCATGGGCAAGCTGTGTCTGAGCAGCCTGATACCATATCAGAACACATTACAGATGATTTGTTTGTAGCTCATGCATAACATTTCCTGACACAAATGCTAATAGTCACACAACGGTGCTGCTGACCACCTCAATAATGCTTGGGTATAGGAACATAACTGCATATACAATGAATTCCACAGTGTTGCAATTGTATCAAAACATGTGATACATTGGTTGTGCACATGTCAATGCAGCAACACTAACATGTCAGCTGTTCATAGGGTCATAGGGCACTATCAGACTAATGGCCTACATCACATGAAATCCTAGCCATTATTATACCATGTAAATAAAAATCCCTACATTTATATTATGGAAGATAGTAAGACTATTGTGCATATGTATGATTGTTGGATTGCATTACATCCATTTGGGACGTGCACCACACAATAACAGAATTAGCAATCAAACATGCAGTGGTCTGAAGATGGCTTGCAGGTGCTCATATAAGGGCTTCATGGTGTGTGTATGCATATTTGACATGAGGACATCCTCCACTCCTCTGCAGGAAGGATGTCATGAGGCCAGAGGAAATAGGAGGATGCATGGGACTACATGGAAGGTACCCCAAGTGGTAGTGAAAAGAAGAGCTATTCCAGAGATCATAGAATGACCATAATGTACCACCAGCCACACACACAGCAGTAGATTGGGCCTGAATAAAAATTACACCTGTGTAGGCATAGAATATGAATTCCTTGCAATGTCACAGTAGCAATGCCACATATATCTGACTGTAACACTGTCACATTGCATTTTAGGGAGTATGATAGCATCATTTTATGCTGAGGAGAACATGTTGGGAGGAGTGTATGACATGGATGTGGAGTCACAACCCTTTGCAAAATTATCTTAAAAGTGATACTTGTATATATAGACACACAAGTTGCCTGCTCTCAGATTAGAACACCTATATGTTTAGTTAAATTAGCTGGCAAACCCAGTAGTTAATGTTATTGCCACAGCAGAGGTTTGCCTTGAATACTGTCTGAGTGCATGTTAGCAGACAGGATGGCATAAGTATTGTATGCTACAACAAGGAGTAGGCTTGGACATAGCAGTGGACTCATATGTTGTTCTAAAATTATCACCATAGTGATTGTTGATTGCACACATAGATGACTATAGTGAGAACAGAACCCCTTCTTAACTATTTACAAAGCACAGTAATTAACATAAATGCCATAGCACAATTCTGTATGTTATAGTGTTGGAGAATACTTTATAGCTGATAACATCAGCAGAGTCTGGTGAGAAGAGGATGGCAATAGCAGCGTCCCACATGCAGGTGTAAAATGAATGTCAGCCAATTGAATCAACACACATACCAGATGACTGCAGTGAGAAAAGAACCTCTGCTTAACTAAGTAACCAACTAGAAAACACAGTATTTAATGTAAGCACCACAGCAGATGTCTGACTTGGAGAGTGTCTGACAACACTTTACAAGGGATGACATCAGCAGTGCCTGGTGAGAAGAGGATGGTAATAACATTGACCCACATAGAGGTGTAAAATACTCTCTTGAATATCAACCAACTGAACACACACACACACACACACACACACACACACACACACACACACACACACACACACACACACACACACCAGTTGACTGCAGTGAAAATAGAACCCCTCCCTAAGTACACCATTTAGAGAGCTCAGTACTTATTGCAATTGCCACAGCAAGTCAGGCTTTTATGATGCTGCAGGACAATTTGTAGTGGATGACATCAGCTCTGGACATTTGAGAGAAGATGTAGGGAGGCCTGAATGAAATGGATGTATAGACATGTATAACTAACTGTCAAAATATTGATATTCCATGGGATTATACTGATAACTGCAAAATATATAGTTATGCTATTCTGACTAGACTGGCACACATACACACACACACACACACACACACACACACACACCAGTTCACTGCAGTGAGATTAGAATCCCTACTTAACTAAGTACACTGACTAGAGAAATCAGTATTTAATGCAATTGCTACAGCATGTATGACTTTTACAATGCTGCAGAACAATTTATAGTGGATGACATCAGCACTGGATGTTTGAGAGAAGATGGGAGGCCTGAATGAAATGGATGTGTAGGCATGTACAACTGTCAAAATATTGATACTGCATGGGATTGTACTGATGACTGCTAGATACACAGCTATGCTATTCTGACTAGACAGACACAGATACACCAGTTTACTGCAGTGCGATGAGAACACTTACCTAAATACACTGACTAGAGAACTCAGAACCTAACGCAAGTACCACAGCACAAGTCAGACTTGTACACTGCTACAGGACAATTTATTGTGGATGACGTCATCACTGGATGTTTGAGTGACGATGTTGGGAGGCCTGTCTGAAATGGATGGCTAGCCATGTACAACTGTCAGGATATTACATATTTGCATATTACCAGAGTGATGAGTGTGCAAAATGTAGTATTTGCTGTTTTTCCAATATGCAGGTATACCTTAAAAAGACAGATTTGTAAACTATATGCAAACAGTTGTCCACATTACTACAAGTATTTAAGAATCTGAAATGTGCATTGTCAGTATAAAGATGTACATGGTATATAAGAAAGCATTTTTATTTATTCTGCTTCATTGATAAGATTATGAGAGTTCTATTGATATGCTTACCTTTGTGCATGCACGTTAAGTGGAGAAGCATGGCAGTAAGCCGTGTGGTTCGTTATGAGTGTAAGAAACACACCTGCTGCTTGGCTGACTCTGTGACAGCAAGTATAAATGCACTGAGAGATTTATTTTTGAGCCCCGTTGATACAGGATTCAAATCCAGGTGTACCTAATAGTTTTAAATATGTATTTATAACACAATGAAATAATTCTTTAGTCTACTTTCACAGTGTGTTACCTTAGTGCAGCATATTTAAGCACCATTGCGAGGAGGTAACCATACCATTGTAGAGCAGTTCACTGTCACTGGGCATAGGTGTGCGATGCCAAACTCCATGCAAACACATATAAATATAGACACACACATACACACACACACACACACACACACACACACACATATATATATATATATATATATATATATATATGCATTAGCAAATGCAAATATCTGTATGCACTTCTTAGAAGTTTACGGATGGCAGAGGCATTTTTGTCAGGGCATTTTACTATCTCAAATACACAGTCTTATTGACTTTTATCACAAGTGCTACTGTTACAACTGCTTCTCTTTACACTGTTCTATGTTATTTCAGTGAACTGTAAATGTCCTATATTGTCAATGACACTGGGGTTTTAGCCTTTTAGCGTGGCCCATAGACACATTTAGGGGTGTGCTAGGCACAGGTAGAGGTGACTGGCAATTGCATAAAAATGACTGTTACATGGTAAATGTGTCTACAAGTTTTTGGGACAGTTTGTTTGAAAGCACGTATAACAACTGACTGATGTGTTATTCTTTGTCTGATACAAAATGTCATTTGCCTGTTGTTTTGGGGGTTGAGGAGTCAAGTTCCATTTCTGTGTTGCCACAATCAAAAATGTTTTACAGAGGTTTGCTTTGCTATTTTTAGTCCTTGTTTTGGATCAAACCTTGGTTTGTGTGCGAGTGCGATATGTTACAACCACATAACCCTTTTTTAAATTTGAATAACTGAAGATGTTTTGTTTCTCCAGTGAGTAATATTTAAAAACTAATATGTGTTATAACTAAGCAGGACATTTATTTATGTGATATTTATGTGTAGTATCTTCCTTTTATGTTTTATGTCACCTAGGGCTATGGCAACCAAGCATCCCAATCCCCACAACCCCCCCCCCCTTCAGTGACTCAGAGAACAATGTGATTGTACAAACCTTTTGTCAAGATGGTGCCTTTCTGCTTGAGAGAAGACGTGGGGATATGTCTGGAAGAATGCAAAATTGGAATCAGATAGTGAATGACGTTAATGCCTTTGGGGACACAGCAGAACATATGATCAGGTGCGTCATAGGGCCACTGATATGATTTCATCCGCTGGGAGGAGAGCAGCTGCAGTGGCCTGTGGTTACTGGGAGGGGCTTGCTACAGAACTACCACTGACATCAAATGAAGTGTTCCTCTTCACTATCAGGGATCCAGAAAGCTCAGTAGATAGTGCACAACAGCATGTAATTGATGTTGGTGCTGCTATTGGGTCTATATCACCATATCGAATGGTGATAATGCCGAACAGAGAAAATATCGAAAGTTCATGAGACCTCACTGTAGTGCGACCTCGGAGTTGGAATATATATTTAGCGGGGGTGTGGGGGGTGCAGCCCCCCACAATAGCAAGTTTGTTCTCATGAACATTCGATATTTTCACCGTTCGCCATTTTCACCATTCGATATGGTGATAAAGACCCCTGCTGTTTAAAGGAACACAAGTATGTCCCAGGAGGAGCTTCCAGGTAAGCTTACATATGTCAATTTTTAACAGTTTCTTGTACAGTAAAATATTGAAAGCAATAGTTACATTTGTTTAATACATTTTTTTGGGGGGGGGGCTTATTTATAGATTGATACAGTTAACAACACATACTGGTTCATTACACATGGTCTTGTGGCAAATCTATCATCCAAGTTTCAGTTAAATTATTGTTAATGGACAAATAAAGATAAAAAAATTCCCCTGTGTTATTGTGATAATGGTGTCCTTACATTTTGCTTAACATCTTCCAGGACCATTCTCCCTAGCTTTATCTTAAGTTATATTAAATAATATTAGACTAACAAACTGTGACATGACAGTATTTTCATTTTTGTACTGAAAACTAATAGATTATGGTTAATGGAAATTACACTGGACAAAAACTACTGCTGATCAGTTGTCTGCTAAGAACAAAATGATGTCAGGAATGGTAGCCTCATGAATGCTTATAAAGGAGTGGCTTCCTAGTTCATTAGTTATTCCCATATATTTGTGGCCAAGGGCAAGCACAACTGTACCCCAAATTATGATGCATCACATGACTTAGCAATAGTCAGTTACTGGGTACAAGCAATGCTGGATTTAACCAAAGCAGGCTTACCAATTTCATCACTTGGGCTTCACCAGCATTATGAATGATCAAATTAGTAAGCCAGCCATGGTAAACCAACATTACCTACACACAGATGTCAATTATTACTATTATGCAATGCCATAATTTAAAAATGTATACTTTGGAATTCTTACTTTTGTTGCTTTTTTTTCTGCTATCGTTTGCAACTGGGGATGGTTTTCTAGTGTGCTTTACATGTGCTGGACACATACATGCTTACACTTGCATAGCACACTAGACAGAATGCAGCTTGTTCCCTTTTTTATTTGATTTCAGAGCATCCATCCATTCTTCTATTTATGTGAGGATCCTTGCAGACTCATAGGATCATAGGATCATAGGAAGTTATTAGGCTATTGGCCCTGAGGCCCTTACAAGCCTAGCCAAGAATTTAGCCCATGTTCCAACAAGTCAGCACCCTATGCCACTCCTGACATTCTGGTGATAACTTGTGTTTTTTAACAGTTTTATTGATTATTAAGTTTGACTTTGGAGAATGTGGAAGTTTGTCTTTCACCATCTTGGTACTGACATCATCAGATGATGTGGCTGACCTACCTCCATGTGGATGCTGCCCTCCTCCCAACAGATGTGCTATCACAGACACTGCCTGTTGCAATGTGTCATTCATCTTATGCATTGAATCAGCAACATAGTGGAGGCAATCACACATGTCAACCTGTAAAAAAACTTGAAAAGACACGAAGTCACTGGAAAAATAAAAAAAACTGCTCCAAACCAAGACCAAAAGACACGGACACCAGTGGTTAGCACTTTCATTCACTTTTACATGCTGTGAACTTCATCTGAAAAACACTCTAACCACACTAAAACAGCATTTAAATGCTTAATTAGCAGTCACATGACTGAATAATCATAATTAAAAAGAAAGCTCATTTTTGTAAATGTAAAAAAATACATGTCAACCTGTGCCACATCTACAATCCTAAGCTTTTCCCTATTGGAATGTGCCTGCTCCTCCATGATGGCCCTAAACATACATCAAGTGGCATGGAAAGACACACCTGGATCAGGTGGAGGATGGACAGCAGGCTTACTCTGAGCAACCTAAACAATCCTCCTGCATGGCACCTTGCCCACACTTTGGCTATGGCTAGAGTCAACAGGCACTGAAGCCACAGTAACCACACTACCCTGATCACGTGTCTCACCCTCCACCCATCCAATATCTGAGGGCACACTGGAATGTGTTTGCATAGGCCTACTGGCTATGTCCAATGAGATTACAGTGGATGGCTGAATGTTAACCTCAGTGTCAGATTGAACCTCTGCACCTCCCGCCTGTGCCTGCGTTTGGCCACCACCATCATCAGAGTCTTCCGATACTCTGACATCAGATGGTAAGAGCCTACACTTCCACTATCAGGATCACCTGTGATAATGAGCAACAAACACAGGAAAGAAATTAGCAGCTACACTACTACAGTTCAATATATGCTAACAAACTAACACTGGTGCCACTATCAAAGATGGTACAGCAATACACACACACACAGTCCTGGCGCCCACCTCACACATATGGAAAAGATGAATATTTCTGTGAAATGTTCATCCGTACTGAAATAAAATTGTTGGCTTACCATGTGCAGATGACTCCACACTTGCTAGGGAGGATGGTCCTGGAAAAAGTAAAGCAAAATGTAAAGGCATCATCATCACAATAACAATAACATGGGGGATAAATGTTTAGCCTTTATATGTCCATTAACAATACATTTAACTGCAACTTAGATGACATGTCCACCCCAAGACCATGTGTAATAAACAAGGATGCATTGTTAACTGTATCAATCTATAACTAGTCTCCCCAAAAAATATTAAACCAACTTAAGTATTGCTTTCAGTATTTTACATTTCATGAAATATTTGAAAATTAACATACGTAAATCTACCTGGAAGATTTTCATGAGAAATACTTGTCCTCCCTGAAATGGCAGCACCAATATCAATCGCATGCTGTTATATACTTTCCACTGAACTCTCTGGATCCCTGAAAGTGGACAGGAGCTCTTCATTTGGTGTCAATGGTGGCTCTATAGCAGGCCTCCCCCAGTACCCAGCTGTCCAATGGCTACTGCTGTTGCTCTCCTCCGGGCCAATGAAATCATGTCAGTGGCCCTATGATGCACTTGATCATATGTCTTACTGCATCCCCCAACATCATTCACATCAATCAATATCTCATTCCAAATTTGCATTCTTCTAGACATATCTCCATATCCGCTCTCAAGTAGAAAGGCAACATGTTGCTGAAATGCTTGAACAATCATGTCATTTTCAGGGTCATTGAAGGGGGGTATGCAGGGATTGGGATGCTTGTGTGCTATAATCCTAGGTGACATATAACGCAAAAGAAGGGTACTACACATAAATATCACATAAATAAAAGTCCTGCTTAGATATGACACATATTAATTTTAAATACTACCCACTGGAGAAGCAAAAACTTTCAAGTTATTCAAATGCAATAAAGAGTTTTGTGGTTGTAACATATCACACACAAACAAAGGTTTGATCCAAAACAACAAGTAAGAATTGCAAAGCAAACCTCTGTAAAAACATTTTGGTTGCGGCAACACAGAGATAGAACTTGTCTCTCCCACCCCCAAAACAACAGGCATTTCTGTACCAAACAATAAAATATTAGTGAATTGTTATAAGTGCTATCAAGCAAACTGTCCCAAAAACATGTGTACACATTTACCACATAACATTCGTTTTATGCAATTGCCAGCTACCTCTACCTGTGGCCAGCATTTCCCTTGAGGTGTCTATGGGCCATCTTAGAAGGCTAACACCCCCATATCATTGACAGTATAAAACATTTCCATTTCACTGAAATAACAACAGAAGAGTGTAAACAGAAACAATTGTAACACTTGTGATAAAAGATAAATGTCTGTGCATCTGAAAATGTTAAATGCCCTGACAAAAATGCCTATGCCATGAGTAAACTACTAAGAAGTGCATAAAGATAAAATTTGCATTTGCTAATGAGTATATATAAAAATATTTTTCCTAGTGGCATGTCAGCATATCCAATATATAACTGAAAAATGCAATCAAACCTTATCACCATCACTAAACTTCTGTGATGATAAATCCAAAGTAATAGAAATGTTCTTCTGTGTTATCCACATAAACAAGTTTCCTCACCTTTAGGTTTCCTAGCTTTGTGGTTCCCTTTTTATAGTATAGGTTCAGGCCTGTAAGAACAGTGAAGATACAAATGAGGAGGGAACTCATTAGAATTGCTAAATCCCAAATTGTTGGCTCAGTGTATCAGATGTAAACATAGTGCAGGCACTCCCTCAGTGTTTGTTGCTACTGGATTGCAACTATTAATGATTACTGGTAGGGAGAATGAAAAACAACAGCAATTCAGACTCCCTTACCTCCGGTGGGTGTGCCAGTATAGAAGTGATTGTATCAAGTTTTTAAATGAAAGTGAGCAGCACACATTTTGCAGTTTCTGTTCACTAATATTCAAACTCTCCTGCTTTTGTTGAAAACTGTATATTATTGTCATTTAATATTCTCATACATTTTAAGGACAATGATACAAAATGCCTTACAGACTGCATTCTCAGATAAGAGAAGAATGGATACCATACAGAGATAAGACAGAGCTGCATTTTTGCAAACAATAGTCATAAATGGCTGTGTGATCACCCATTGCACTACATCTGAAATTAAATACATGTACAAGCAACCCAAAAGTGTACAAGTGACATATGCCTTGTTAATAGTGTGGATGATTTTGGACTTGCTTATATGCACAATGATTTTCATTTTCTGCTGTAAAGCTCTATCTGTGACAAAGAGGGATAAGACATCCTTACTGTGTTTTGAAGGTTCATTGGTATGATAGTTCAAATCCAGACATGTGTAAAAATCTCATGTATTTTAACATGTATTTGCATGGCATGCTGCTTAGCACAAGCACATGAAACAAGCACAATAAAAGTCATGTAATGTACTTCTTTGATAACCAGTACATCAACTGTGTGTAGCACATCTGCTAAACACATTGATCCACACAGCATATACTATCTGTAGATCATGGTTCAAGTCCCAGCTTTCTCCTTTAAGGATGAAACCTAATAAACACTGTTCAGAAGGCTAAACTAAGTTTAGCTTTGCTTACCATTGAGCAAACCTGTAGTAATGGGCCACACAAGAAGCAGACAGAACACCTGCAGACAGGATGCAGACATTCTTGATTTCAAGAAAGATACATTGTTGCATCTTTTGCTTTCTATCACGTTGCTTAGCAATGTTGCACAGTGGTTAGCAATCTTCCCCAACACCAGCAGATCTGGAACACCTCACACAGTAGACAATTTCAAAACAAATAAATTCTATTGAGTATGTTGGGCACCATGCAAACATGGTAAGTGGTGGTGAGTGGGGGTTAATACAAAGAAGTTAATAATGACTAGGAAATATGCAACTGTTATTTAACTATTCCTGTAGCAGCAGGTATAAGTGTAGGGCTGCAATACAGATGGTCCTGGGTTCTTATACATAAAGTTCCAAATACTTTTACTGCTGTTTCATTTCACTTTAAATTAAACATGACTAAAAACTAAAGAATTATATCATTACACTATCATAAAAATGTAAAACTATTACATACACCTGGATTTGAGCCCTATATCATCTGGGCTCCAAAAGAAATGTATCAATGCATTTACACCTGCTGCCACAGCTAAGCAGCAGGTGTGTTTTATACACTCACTCCTCAGAACTCTCATAATTTTATCACTGAGTCTGGTGTTTTCTTGCTGCTTAACTTTGTGCAAACAGGGAAAGCAGTAGAAATGTGAATCTTGCATACGCAAACACTTTGCCATCGATCGCGCAAACCAGATGCTTGGTGGTACACTAAGGAAAGTGCAAAATAGCATGTATTACTTATGTTTACTGTTAATTTAGTCTTCATCTCATTAAAGTACATGAACAAACACAAAGATAAGGCACGTTTTTAAGGAAAGAACACATATTTCCACTACAGCCATCTGTTACCTCCATCCATGCACTTTAAACTCGGTCTGTCACTACTTGTTCACAAATATATCAACTACACAACAGAAATAAATAACAAATGCTTTCTTATATACCATACATATCTTTATAATGACAGATATTCAGATTTTCCAATAATTGTAGTAATGTGGACAGATGTTTGCATATAGTTTGTAAAGCTGTCTCTTAAAGTATACCTATATATTGGAAACACAACAGAAAATGCTACACTTTGCACACTCATCAATCTAGTAACATGCCTAACTTTAATATCTTGACAGTTGTACATGGCTAGCTATCCATTTCAGACAGGCCTCCCAACATCTCCTCTCAAACATCCAGTGATAATGTCATCCACTATAAATTATCCTGCATTGTTGTAAAAGTCAGACTTGTGCTATGGAACTTGCATTAAGTACTGAATTCTCTAATCTGTGTTCTTAGGTAGGGGGTCTAATCTTACTGCAGTCATCTGGTGTGTGTATCTGTCTAGTCAGAGCAGTGTAGTTGTGTATCCTGCACTCCCGTGGAGTACCAATATTTTGACAGTTGGACATGTCTGCACATCCATTTCATGTAGGCCTCACATCTTCTCTCAAACATTCACTAATGATGTCATCCACTATAAATTGTCCTGCAGCCTTGTAAAAGTCAGACTTGTGTCATAGTGCTTGCATTAAATGCCAAGTTCTTTTATCTGTGTAATTAAGTATGGGTTTTAATTTCACTGTAGTCAACTGGTGCATGTGTGTGTGTGTGTGTGTGTGTGTGTGTGTGTGTGTGTGTGTGTGTGTGTGTGTGTGTGTGTGTGTGTGTGTGTGTCTAGTCAGAAGCACACAATTATGTAGCCTGCAGGCATCACTACAATCCCATGCAGGCCTCCTGACATCTTCTATCAAACTTCCAGTGATGATGTCATCCACTATAAATTGATCTGCAGTTTTCTAAAAGTCAAACTTGTGCTATGGCATGTGTGTTAAGTACTGAGCTCTTTAGTCCATGTACTTAATTAGGTAGGGGTTCTAATCTCACTGCAGTCAACTGATATGTGTGTGTTTGTGCACTTGCTCGACATTAGAGGCAGTCTTTTACACCAGCATGTGGGATACCGCTATTACCATTTTCATCTCACCAGCCACTGCTGATGTCAGCACTTATAAAGTACTGTCTGACACTCTCCAAGTCAGATTTGTGCTGACTTGCATTTGCATTAAATATGGAAGTCTCTGGTTGGTGTACTTAGATAAGTGAGAGTTCTGTTCTTACTGCAGTCAGCTGGTATGTGTGTGTTTGTGTGTTTTTGCAGTTGCTCAACATTAGACAGCGCATTTTATACCAGCATGTGGGATATTGCTATTACCGTCTTCTCTCACCAGATGCTGCTGATGTCATCACTTATAAAGTGTTGCCTGACACTGTTTAAGTCAGACTTTTGCTGTGGTGCTTGTGTTAAATACAGAGGTCTCTAGTTGGTGCACTTAGACAGGTAGGGGTTCTGTTCTCGCTGCAATCAACTGGTGTGCATGTCTGTGTGTTTGTGTACTTGCTTGACATTAGAGAGAGCATTTTACACCAGCATGTGACATACTGCTATTACCATCTTCCTCTCACCAGAATTTGCTGATGTCATCAGCTATAAAGTATTTTCTGACAAAATAAAAGCTATTGTGCTCTGGCACTTGTGTTAAATACTGGGTTCTGTAAATAGGTAGTTTTAGAATGATATGTAAGTCTACAGCTATGCCCAACACTCCTCCAAACATTTTGTTGTAGCATACAATGATTATGTCATCCCATGTAACATGCACTCTGACAATATTCAAGACAAACCTGTACTGTGGCAGTAACGTTAACTTCTGTGTTTGCAATATACTTTAACTACACACATAGGTGTTCTAATCTGACAGCAAGCTATTTGTGTGTCTCTACATTCAACTATCACTTATGAGACAATTTTACACAGGGATGTGACTCCACATCCATGCCATACAGTGCTTGCCACATGTTCTCCTCATTATACAATGATGCTGTCATACTCCATAAACTGAAATGTGACAGAGTTACAATCAGATATATGTGGTGTTGCTACTGTGACATTGCATGACATTCATGTTCTATGCCTACACAGGTGTAATGGTCATATCAGGGCCAGTGTACTGCTGTGTGTTGGTTGCTGGTACATTATGGTCATTGTGTAACCTTTGGAATAGCTCTGCATTTCACTACCACTTGGGGTACCATTCTCATAGCCCCACACATCTTCCTTTGTCCTCTGGCTGCATGGCACCCTTTCTGCAGAGGAGTGAAAGATGTCCTCATGTCAAATATGCATACACACATCATGAAGCAGAGTCCTTCCATGAGCCTATGCAAGCCATCATCAGACCCCTGCATGTGTGATTGCTAATTCTGCCATGGTGTGGTACACATGAGCCATATGGACAGTGGCAGAATGTAATGTAGACCAGCAAAGATGCACATATGCACAATATTCTTACTGTCTTCCATAACATACATATAGGCATTTTCACTTTCATTTTGTAATAATGGCAAGGATTTCAGGTCTATATCAGATCGTCGATTCACTAATAAGTGAACAATTCTTCATCGAACACCTAGTCAGCGAATATACTAATCATCAGTGAAAAGTTTCCTAGGGCAAAAAGGTGGTTCGCCACCATCTTGAATTTGTCCTTTTCCTCACTGTAGTGTGATCTCGGAGTTGGTATACTTAGTTGCTTAGTTAGGGGGGATGTGGAAGGTACAGCCCCCTTACCTGCATAGGTGTTAAGTTTTTTGTTGTTTTTTTTTACAGTAACTAGGGCAGACTACTGTCAGTTTGCCCTTGGAAAGTTTTCACTGAAAACTTAGTTCATGATTAGTTTATTCGCTGAGTAGGTGTTCGATGATGTGATATAGACCAGAGGATTTCATATGATGTTGTCCATCAGCCTAATAGTGTCCTGTGGCCTTATGATCACTTGACATGTCAATGTTGCTGTCATTGACATATGCTGTATTGAGGTGTGGATGTACAGTATGGCTATAATAGTGTATTACAATCTGTGAAGTGAGCTAATGTACTGATGGCCATTGCTGTCATTACATTACATGCTCCTTCTATAACAGCTGTAGTAATATGTCCCCTGAGAACTGCTGACATAGGTTCATAAGTTCATAGGAGATTACTAGGCTAGCAGTCTTACAGCCCTTACAAGCCTATCCATGTTCATCCCAAGCAGCCCCAATTGTCCTTATTAGGTGGACATCATTTGCAGAGTGAGTCTATGGTCAACGCAGACTACCCCTGTCCAAGAGGGGCATGGGTGCCACCCCCGGGTGAATTTGCAGTCTCCTATCCATTTGTCTAGGTTATGCTTGAATAGGTTCAGTGAGGAGCTCTGCTTCATGTGATTTGGAAGTTTATTCCAGACCAGTGGCAGTCTCTGGGAGATATAACTGTCTCTCAAGCATGGTCTGTTAATGTCACTGGCTGGTTAAGATCCGAAGAGCAATTGACTTTTGCGCCATTAGATTTGTAGATGTGCATCATTTACATCAGGGCAATGTCTGAAACTGCCCTGTAGGCCATGCACCAGTCACCTCTCAGAAGCCAATATAATACAGAGTACAGTGACAGGCTTTCACTCTACCAACGTACATCATGGCATGGTTTGGAGGCCCTGAAATTTCTTGTTGAGAAACCCCTGTGATCTCTCCAACTGCTGTGGGTGTCTTTTGAGGTTCATGCGATAGGGAGCATTGTATTCTGTTAATGTTTGGCTGAGAGTTGAGTACAGTGGTATTATAACATCCCCAGACCTGGATGCGATGTCCTTACTTATGAGGTGCCCAATGTAGAAGGCTTTCCTTACCACTGTAGAAACTTGATGGTCAAAGTTCAGATTGCTATTTACCTATGTTCTCAGGTCTTGCACCACTAGGTTGGAGCTTGACAGGGGGAGGGTACTGTCAATACTGTAATTAGCAGGGAATTTCACTTTGCCAAAGGCAATAATAATTGCACTTTTCTGTATTTCGTTATAGACTGTGGCTTTGGCACCAATCATTTGTCTGTATTAGCCCCTCCTGTAATATGTATATTGAACCAAACTTGCAAGCATCAGCAAACTTGTTAAGCCAAAAGCTGTCTATTGTAGCCTGAACTTCCAAAAAGTAGATTCAGAGCAGTAAAGCCGCAGCACAGATCCTAGTGGTACACTACTGGTGATGGCTCTACTCGTAGAGGTTGAGTCACCAACTTTGACAGTATGTGTTCTGTCAGTGAGCCAACTGGCTATCCATCTAGTGATGTAAGGATTAATCCCCAGCTGGGAGAGTTTCTCAATGATGCCTGAGTGAGGGACTGTGTCTAAAGCTTTGGCCAGGTCAAGATAGGTGGTATGCACTGTCTTACTTTCATCCAGGTCTTTGGTGATGCTCTTGATGAAGTCTACTAGGTTTTATAAGCATGATGTTCTACCTTTATCAAAGCCAAATTGGTTTGTGTCTAAAGTTTGAAGGTCACCTATCTCCTTGTTGATAATGTCCATGATGATTCTTTTCATGCCCTTGCAGATGAGACTGGTTAGACTTATGGGTCTATAGCTCCCAGGGTCAGTTGATGCCCCCCCCCACACACACACACACTTTGTGCAAGGGGATTACTGTTGCTGTTTTCCACTGTGCTGGAACAAAGGCAGTTCTCATGCTATGGTTAAAGAGGATATTAAGTGAGTCTTCTAGGTCCTGTTTCAGATTGCTTAATAAGCAACCTGGGATGTCATCTGGTACCATTGACACCATGTTTTTAAGCTTGGAGAGCTCAGATATGACCTGACCTCTAGAAATACTTAACAGAGAACTGTTGTTGGGTATGCTTTGGGGTATGGCCTGAGGGTCCAGAGGGCTGAGGTTTGCACCAAATCTGTCAGCTAGCAGGTTGGAAATTTCTTCCAGTGCAGCTTCATGTTTAGACTCCTAGAATTAAGCATCAGAACCTTGAGTTTGCCTCCATTGGAGTTTTTATGTCTGAACATTTGTTGCTTTGACATTGCCTGAAGAAGGCACTAAGGGGGAGGCAAGCACCTGTGCCAGTATCTGACAGCCTAGAGGGCACAAGTGCAGACCATCTCTGGCAAAGCAGAGTGGCCTGTCAACCATCCCATTCCAGAATGAGAGATACTGGATCCCCCTGGACTGACACCAGAAGCTAAGCCAATTGTTGCTGTCAGTCATTTATTGTTTATGTTGTGACATCATCCTGGGTTATGGTACATTCTACATATACATTCACTGTGCAGTCCATACTATATCATGTTGATAAGCAGTTAGTGTTCATGCTACAACTATCTTCATTCACATGCCCTCATCTGCTGTACATTACCATGTTTTACCTGTCCTTTTTCCCTGTGTTCATTCCTACAATTCATCTGTGTGTCCATATTCTATACAATCACTTTCCCTGACTGTTTATTTATAATGTAGTCTATGTACCCTTACTGATCATTCACACAACTCTTGTTCAGTATGCCTGAAACAGGTTTCCATATAACTCTGCATGGTATACACTGTCATGTAATGTGTTGGAACTATATACATTATTTTATTAATAACCCTGGTAATCACTGTGGCATTCCACACAAACACGTAGACCTAGTTTGCCCGTAGGTAAACAGGTTTATATGTCTGCTGCTGTCCGTGTTGCTTTACATGGTTTTCTGGCTGGCAACACTGTTGCCAGCCATGAAACTGCATTTGTTTACATTTAAACATGGTGCAGGACATGCATATGCAATTAGCACTGCTGGTTAGAGTGCAAACCCGTAAACTCCATGTAGGCGTCACACTAAGCCTACACGGAATTTATTGAATCTCTAGATGTGTCTTTATTGTGCTACCATTACATCTAAAGTAAAAAAAGTTATCTATGCTAAGTAGGGAAAGTTTCTATATCTGTGGTCATTCTGAAAATCTGACAATAAGTTTGCATATATACATTCTGTTGTGCAGATATATGGGGGCTTGAACTGTTGAAATTTACATTGACTCAAACATCACAGCATTTCTTAGAAATGATGACATATTTTCTATGCTTTATATTACATCTACACATCAGGAGTGATCTCAGACTGAGAATAAAAAAGGAAGGGAGTGCTGAGGGACCTGATCCCTCTCTTCATTTTCTGGTACTTTCATTGTATGAATGCACACATATGAAACAGCACATTTCTTTAGTTCATATTTGTAAGCAGTTTTATGCAGTCAGGGATTATTAGTAGTTCAGTGTTTTGATATGTTTGGCTTTGTGGTATCTTAGTGGAACCCATTCAAACCTCTCATCTGTCTAAAATATACAGCCTCAAAGTACTTATTTATTTATTTAACACTTGTTAACAAGGTTATTCCGGCTGGGCAGAGAGACCTGTTTTCAGTGGAGACCTGAAGAGAAAATCTCCAATATTATAGTAGAACATATAGTAGATAACACTGCCAATGATTACAGGATTAAACAAGATAAAAGATCTAAGATGAAATAGCTAACATTAAATAACAAGGTCAATTTATTTTTACAGGTGATGCAAGCTAATTGGAAAAACAAAATGTACATAGAACAAATAAGCCAATAATAAGTTATAAACAACTGCATAATAAGGATGTATATGAAAGCAAGAAGATATTAGAGTACAGACAGTTATACGGCAGGATAGGAAGATAGTTGTAGGGAGAGGACATGTGTAGAGTGAAAACAGAAGAAATTCTAAATAGTAGGTAGGTGAGAAAGCATCTTAGATAGGAAATTAGTGTAAGAATACAGTAAATGGAAGTTGAGAGGACATCACTCTGATTAATATAGTTTATTGACATATAGGAGATACTGCATAAAGAGGGGGAGAAATGGGCAGAAAGGTATGGGGGACAGGAGCATAAGTTATGTTGGGTCATTGCAAAGGCATGACCATGACTTCCAGAAGTTTCTTTTAGTGCTGTTTTAAAGGAGCTGGAGTTAGTGATAGTTCTGACGTGTAGTGGTAGTTTGTTCCAAACATTTGCAATGGAATAGCTGTAAAGTAGTTTGTCAATATTTTTACTGGGTCTATAAATTTGCAGTCGGTACTAATGAGAGCTACTGAGAGCATGACTAGGAGTGTACAGCTGGATGACATTAGAGAGGAGCGGGGCAAAATGATGGATCATGTAAGGCAGAGTGAGCTGCTGCCAGTGGGACCCTGACTGTGAATAATATCCATCAGGAAGGAGGAGTGTGCCTTGATTCAGCTATCACAGTGTCTAAGACAGCTTGTATTGAACAGAGTTTAATACAGACCCCTTGTGTGGTGCCTGTGCCTTTAAATGAGACACAGGAAGTTATAAAGAACTGCGCGGAAGTTACTATGGCAAAAGTGCATCAAATAACGTCCAATATGGAGGATGAACAGCGTCCTGGAGCTTCTACACATCAAACAGGTTTTTCCCTTGCAGACCCTCTTCTTTTACCTCTAGATTACAAGAAGGACAAGATAAGGAGCTGGTCGAGGCGAGGACGACTATGGCAGAGGTATCAGTTGCCAGATGTCAAGAACAAGGTAATGACATGAAAAAGAACATAAATGACTTAGCGATTAATATATCTTCGCTAACATTAACTTCAGAACAATACAGTCTTCTGAATAGAGGGTTGTCGTTTATCCCAATGCAACAGTGCAATATTTCAGAGGTTATTTTGGACCTCAAAATGTTTGCAAGAAACTTGTCTTTGAAATTGTAGCTTGCTAAGTCAGTAGATGTATGTGAGACATTTAAGAAGAATAGTACTTACATCCCTGTTATTGATCCTGTAATTGAATTGTTTACTGCTGTTTGCAAAAAAGAAATTCGTTCATTATATAATAACAGTTGTAGAAATAGATTTTTTAACCATACTGGAGGTGAACGTTTCACTTTACAACAATTGAAAGAGCTTTCTTCAGTAGAAATATGCACCTCTTACAAAGGGGGAAGTATTGTTGTTTTAGATGAGTCATTAGTTAAAAAATATGTCTGAATTATTGTGTGATAGTGAGACTTATGTACAGTTAACTAGGAATCTAGATGGGATTATGGAGAGGCTTGCATTCTTTTTATTTGACATGCATATGACAAATGTTATTAATGAGGATCTTTTTAGGTACTTGTCTGTCGAACACCCACTTGTACTGATTTTATATGGCCTTCCCAAAGTTCACAAAAATGTTGATAACCCACCCATGTGACCAATAGTATCTAGCAGAGGGTGGGCCACAGAACCGCTCGCCATTTATGTGGAGAAGATGTTACGTCCCTCTGTGGAGTGAACCAACACATTACTGAAAGATACGAAGAATTTTTTTTAATGAGTTACTTCCTGTAATGAAGGGAGAACAAGATAGCACAGATTTAATCTTTTTGACTCTAGACTTCTGCTCGCTGTTCACTGTTATCCCCAATGACTGGGATATAGAGAACATTAGGACCCTTCTATTGAGTAAAGCAGTGTTAGACAGCAAGAGTATTGGTTTAATCTGTAGTTTGTTAGAACTAATTTTAGAGAAGTTTTATTTACAGAAGATTGGTATAGCAATTGGCACAGCTTGTGCCAATAGTTACACTAACCTAGCCCTGGCAGAATGGGAACAGGCGAGAGTAGTTAGGAACAATGAATTCTGTGGATATATTCTGGCATATAAAAGGTTTGTGTACAATATTTTTGTGTTGTGGAAAGGACCTGTCACTGTAGAGGAAATTGCACGCTTTATAGATTACCTGCATACCACCACACAATTTTTAAGATTTAGTTATAATTACTCATGTGAGGCCATATATTTTTTAGATGTTAAATTTACTAAGAGTTTGGTTGGTGAGGTCAGGACATCTATATATAAGAAGAAACGTAAGAAGAGTGTCCTTCTATATAAGGGGAGTATGCATCTCAGCCATGTGTATAAGAATGTTGTAAGGGGACAAGCACTGCGAGTGATGAGACTACACAATAATGAGGAGGTTATGAGGTCGGCATTAGTTGAGTTAAGAAATTAGTTTATACATATAGGTTATAGGAAAGATGAAGTGGATGCTTTGATTGCTGTAGCCCTAGATGAACGAGAAACAAGAGGGTCCCCTTATTTTTAGATAGAAATGCTGACACCCACAGTGAGGTGCGTGGACAGCGAAGGGGGGGGTGATTAGGTTGATGAGATATAGTAGCAATGTCAACATGATTTGTGACGTTGTGAAGGAAAATTGGGGGATATTGAATACGAATGAGAAAGTTAGACAGTTGATTGGTGACAACCCTGATTTTAGTTTTAGGAATAACAAGTCACTGAAGAGACAATTATGTTACAAGAGTACTGGCAAGGGATATACACCACTGTCACAAAGAGAAGGAACTTTTCCATGTAGACAATGCAAAGCCTGTAAGTTTATTCATTCAGGCAATTATTTTGTACATCCACATAAGGGTTTTGTCCTAGAGACATCTTTGTATGCTGATTGTAGAACAAAGGATTTGATTTACTTTTCATATTGTTCTGAATGTTATGTATACTGTGTAGGTAAGACTAATAGGCACCTTAAAGAATGCATTTTAGAACATGTAGGTGATATGAGAAATAATAGGTGTAGGAGCACATTGGCACTACATGTGATAGATAAAGGGGAGAAGCATAGTTTTAGATTCTTAGTCCTAGAGGTTTTAGTGATGAGCATTAGAGGTGGCAAGAATTTTACTGAGGGATGGGAGCAGGAATGGATTATACAGTTAGAAGCAGATAAGTTTCCAGGTATTAATGAACGTGTTTCCCTGAAACCCTACCTGAAATCATGCCCCCTGAAACACTGAGTATAGAACACTTTAAGAAGTTTTGTTTTATTATGCCTTAGATGCATATGTTTTATATTAGCATCTGTTGTTTCTAGAGTTTTGATATATCTGAATAGACGTGTTAATTTTTAAGTAGCCCCTTTTAAGTATCTTTATGAACTTTGTGAATATTAGCAGGTTGCCTTTGGTAAACCGATGTACTGTGATGGATTAGTGTGATTTTATGTAATGATTTGATGAGTTAATTGCTTGGCCTCTCTGATTGGCTCCTTTGTATTTAAATAGTGATGATTTGACTGGAACTCATTACATCCGAGTGACGCCTCCAGGTGCATTTGCAGTTAACTCCTACTGACACCTCTAGGCATCAGATATTGCTTGTTTATCTTTGCATCAATAATTGCAAAGCCATGCTACATACAAGGTTTTAAAAGATTTCATCTTAAAGCTTACACACTGGCAAACTCAACTGCATTAATATTTGACCTCTGTCTAGTGCAGGTAAAGGGATATTAACTGTTTTATTATATTAATTAATATAGATATAGTGTTCAAATTTTTCTAAATATCTCAACAACCAAGTAGCAAAGACAGAATTCCTTGGCCTCATATGAAAGCTCTCAGCCAAATGAATAAAATGCTGCTGACAGTATGCGTGTAACTTTATTGGTTGCTGAACTAGTGAAAGTTGTTTACAAAATATTACAAAAGCTGTGTTTACTGTGCCTTAAAATTTAATTTAAGGCCTAGAACCTAAAAAATACTACCACCATATAAAATAGTTTGTGCTGAAGAGTTTGCCATTTATACTTCTTTCATAACACCTATGGTTCCAGAGAAATGAACATTTGTTTGAAATGTGAGGACATAATTTAAGTCTGTCAAAAGGCTTAGGCTCCACCCATTGGAAGTTACAGTGCAAACTTCCTGACCTTCATTGGAGTGAAAGAGTTAATTAGGTCTGAAGAAGCTACCTAGGAGGTAGCGAAAACGCTTGCCTTTTTGTATTTATTTGTTGTTTTGAGTGTTCTTTTATATTTATTAAAAGCTTAGCTTTCTTTTTGTCTTGTAGTAGAATTTGGTTCTGGAATTTGGTACTTCCAAGCATGTATGCGACCAGTAATTTATTCAAAATTGCAACTAGTAAAACTTGGCCCAGTCCTAATTTTTTTCTCCACATTTCTGTTAGCTCCACATATTCAGATGCTGCTTGCAGCTCAGTATGTCTTTTTTAGCCACAAGCTTCCTTTAAAATTCTATCTGTAGAAAATTATTTAGAATTAATTTTACCTATAGAATTCTGCTTGTAAAATTTTGTGTTTCAAATTCAGTCTGAAAAATTATGTTTAGAAGTCTCTTGCATAATATTCTATCTGTAGAATTTTGCATGCTGTATTTGCATTTAGAATGTTTAGCATAAAAATCTGTTTATAATTCTCTGTAACATTCTGTGCTGCGATCTCGTTTAGACTTTTATCACTAGAATTCTGTGTTTAGAATTGTATAGTTAGAATTCTGTTTTAGAATTCTGTGAAATTTTATCTTTAGAATTCTGAGTTAAGCCTGTAGATTTCATGTTTAGAACTCTGTGTTTACAATTTTTTTGTTAAAATTCTTTCTGATGAGTTATTGCAGTAAAATTCAGTCTCTAGAGTAACATATTTTGAATCGCATCTGGAGAGTTCTATCTATAGAATTATGTGCACTAAATTCTAGCTGTAGAATTCTAGGATTTGAATGTTCTGTCTGTGAAATTCTATGTGTAGAGTTCTACCCATGAAATAGGGCGGCCACAGTGGTGCAGTGGTTAGCATTGTCACCTTACAGCAAGAGGTTCTCTGGTTTGATCTTTGGCTGGGGTGCCTTCAGTGCAGTCTGCATGTCCTCCCTGTGGTTGCGTGGGTTTCCTCAGGGTGCTCCAGTTTCCTCCCACATCTGCTGTAGGTAGATTGGACACTCTAAATTGGCCTTGTGCATGTGTGTGCTTTCCGTGGAAGGTTGGGTGCCGGGCTGGCAACCTGACACCATAAAAACTCTACTGCCAATCATGAGCAGACAGGTGATCCACTATGGCAACCCCTAACTAGGAAAAGCTGAAAGAAGAAGAGTTCTACCCATGAAATGTTATGTGTGGAATTCTACTTTTAGAGTTCTGTGGATTTTCTTTCTGTAGAATTCTGTGTTTAATATTCTATCTGTAAAATTATGTATTCATAATTCTGGATGTAGGATTCTGTGATTGAAGTTCTTTGCTTAGAGTTCTAGCAATATAATTCCATCTGTACAATTCTATCAGATGGACTCTGTCTGCAGAACACTCTATTGAATTATATTTAGAACTTATCCTAAAAATTTTGTCTGTAGAATTCTGTATTTATAACTCCAAGCTAATTCTGTCTGTAGAATTATTGGAAACTATGTACACAGAATCTTACCCGAAAAATGATGGATTTAGAATATTATTTGAAAAATTCTGTATTTAGAACTGTGGTCAGGATTCATGAACTACATATCACACTGCTGCTACAGCACACACACAATAGTGCACTATTTTGTATTCAGTAAATGGCTCTGCATGCAGTGCAGAGGCACAAAGCAAAGGCAAATGGCAGAGTATGCTAATGAAAGCATAACTAGCTGAATTATATGCCAATTAACCAATCCAAGATGGTGGATCCATTCAGGAAGTTATAAAGTAATCATGTACACTTGGTGTAGCTGTTTGTCATGAACTCCAAAACCTATTGGAATACAGGAACCATCACACTTAGGGGGAAAAAACAGTGTTAGGAGCTGCTGCACTCTTGCATGTATATGTGCAACAGGCTTAAATCTATGCTGTTCATGCTGCTACTGATAGATCTCAGCCAAGGAGAAGAAGGCTGTTCAGAACCTATTTAACAAATCATGGACTGCATGATATTGAAATAGTAGAATAATACATGGTTGATGGGGAAACACTACAAGAACTCAGCAACCTCTGCCGCCCTCACCTCAGACCCAGGGAAAATCATGGAGAACCTATACTTGTGGAAACTAGGGTATGTGTAGCATTAAGGATATTAGCTATTGGTACATTCCAAAGCCGCACAGGGGATATACTTTGGGGTGTCACAGGCCTCAGCCTCTAGAACTTTGCACCAGTGTCTTAATGCTATGCTTGAAATACAAGGGAGCACATCTATTTTCCTGATTCCCCAGAAGAGAGAGCAAGAACAAGTAGGAATTTTATGCTGTAGCACACTTCCCTGAAGTTTTTGGGGCCATAGACTACACTCACATAGAAATAAAAGCCCCACCTGGTGAACAAGGAAGGACATACAACAACAGGAAGATGTTCCACTCAATCAACTGCAGGTTGCCTGTAATGCCCAAGGGATTATCTTCAATGTGTATATGCTGGCAACCAAGGCAGTTACCATGACTCACACATATGGCACATGTTTTCTAGGGGTAATGTTCCACAAGACTATCTACTGGGTGTTGCAGGCTGTGCACTGTAACCATGGATCATGACACCAGTCAGAAATGTCAACACACACTGATCAAGGATACAATGGTGTCCACGCTCAAACTAGAAATGTCATAGAGTGTGTGCTTGGCATGCTGAAGTCATGGTTCCACTGTCTAGACACATCAGGAGGTACCCAGCAGTATAACCCAAGCACCTACACAGAAATTATCAGTCTGTGCCATGTTACACATTATCATCTTGATGATAAAGCTGCAACAGGGACAGCAAGGGACAGGAACCCACATTTCTTGACCACAGGCAGGGCCAGCATCTCCAGCACATAAATATGAAGATTCTGAGGGAGAACCTCCAGCTGCAGAGGGAGCTGGCAGACATAGACATGCACAATATGCACCTGCCCTGGCTAAGAGGCAAAGGATAGTGCATGCACACACACACACACACACACACACACACACACACACACACCCTAAGAGGCAAAGGATAACACACACACTCACCAGCTAAGGAATACACTTAACAACCTAAGCACATACAAATGAAGCCTGCCAATGTCCACAAACTTTGCTTCCCTATGTAATGTCCGGTGCATGGATAGCATCAAACAGACACAGCCCCAAAGGACATGACTCACCCCTGCAAGTAATGTCAAGGTAAGTATGGAACCTATAGTATACGAACAAATGTGTAAGAAGACAAAAGTAACTGATACACCTTTATACTGTTAGTCGTAAATGTACCCAAGCACAACCTGTGTGAGGTGTCCATCAATGGTATTATTGGCTTATAGGAATGATATATGCAATATACAGCAATGCATTATACACAATAACCAGCATCAAACCAGTTACTTACCCACTGTATACAAACCAGTCTACAGGACAATTATATCAACAGTTTTACAAGTACAGCAATAAGCAGGAATGCAGTATCACTGATTTGAATGTGTGACTTACAATACAGACTAAAAAAAACATTCAGAAATGAGCATGTGCAAAAACATCCCAAATGTTCCTATGTAATACATATGCATGAAATCAGTATAGTGAGAAAGACTCACTTGGCTGTCCACTCTGTGCATCAGACATATAGGCAAACCTAAGTCAAAACAAAATGAGCAAAGGGCATGGCACAGTCATCATCATTTACACGGGAGGGGGGGGCAGGAGGCCAGTGTTGGCACCAAAGCAGTGAGTGTGTGTGAGTAAAAAACACAGAATATTCAGTAAATCAGAAAATATCTCAGGGCCATAAACAGGAAATGTATCACAATCAACACTAAGGTTTGCTTATTTTGCATGTGTATGAGTTGGTATGGATATTTTTTGTAAAATGTATGTGCGAGTCTGCATGAACACACTAAAGCTCTGTGCTAGCTCTACCTCCTGGCATGTCAGATAGGTGTGAGCTGTGCATGGTAGAGTTATCAGTTCAGTATTGTCACTCCCAACCACGTGAACTGCTTCTGCCAGGAGTTGCACTGCCACTTCCACATCCCCGGCTCAAAGTGGAGGTACTACCTAAACATGAGCAAAGCCTGCTGGACACCTCTCTTCATGTTACATCCAGGACAATGACCCCTGGGCCTACCATTTCTGGGCATGGACCCCTCAATCACTGATGGAGTAGTGAAAGTAGTACCAATATGGGAGCAGGATCTGGCACGGCCACACCAGATAACACCAGAGGATGTTGCGGCTCTACAGACATGTTGATGCCGGTACTCCCAATTAGACTTTCCATCAAAGACACTGCCTGATCCAGTGTGTCACTCATTCTATCCAAGGAGTCACCCAAATGATTTAGGCAGTCACACATGTCAGAATGCACCATGTTAAAGATGTGCACTATCTCTTCCAAGGTCCTGGTGGGACATGCCTGTGCCTCCATGATGGCCTTGTACATACATCTGGTGGCATGTAATGACACACCAGCATCAGGAAGAGGGTGGACAGTAGGCCTCCTCCAAGCACCTCTAGCAGCCCCCTATGTGTTACCACACTCATCTGGAGTAATCACACTACCCCAATCAACTGTGTCACCCACAACATTTCCTATATCTGAGGGCTCAGTGAAATGGTTAAGGATAGGCATACTGACTGTGTCCAAAATAAGGCCAAGAGATGTGTGAGCCACAACCTCAGTGTCAGACGGAATCCCTGCACCTTCTGACTGTGCCTCTATATTGTCACCATCATCTTCAGAGCCTACCGATACTCTGACTTCAGATGGTATGAGTTCTATACTACTATTGTCAGGATTACCTCTGATAATAAGCAACAAACACAAGAATGAGCAAAATAGTAACTAGAAATTATCCAAACTGTGTTCTAAACACTCATGTTAAACAATTTCAGATGCTGAAGGAATACAATACTTACTCCCTCCTCAAACTTACATCTCACTAATGGGCATTATTAGTCAAAGACAGTTTGTGCTTACCATGTGCAAATGGTCTTTCAGATGCTAATCTGATCTGATGTCCCTGGAAAAAGAAGAAGGCAGTGGAAAGAAGGCTAATAAGCATCACAATGCAAATGACACAAGGACAAGACAATAATGCTCTGCCTATCTTCCCATTAAGAAGCATCAAGCAGACTGATCATCTCCCCCCAACACAATCTCTGTTGGACTGTATCTCTTTAAGCCACACAACTCAGTATTTTCAGATAAATAAGAAGTATACAAGTATTAACACATAAATATGTCTAGAATGGCAGTAATGCCTTATATATAGCATACCTGGAAGTTCTTCTTGGGACACGCTTGGCCTGTTGTCCACAACAACAACAAGGAGTCTGTGTGACAGCTCTGTTGAGCTGTTGGGATATCTGACAGTGGACAGAAGCTGCTTAGTTTCAGTGAGTGGTGGTTCAGTAGTAGGACCAACCCCATAACCATTTGTTCACTTGCAACAGCAGCTGCCCTATTGCAGGTCACTGTAATCATATCAGTGGCATGATGCCATGTCTGATTGTAGTTTCTGGCACTGCCATTCACTGCATTTATGTCAGTGACCACCTGAGGCCATACGCATTTTCTGGCAGACATATCATTTCTGCCACTGTCAAGCAGGAAGGATATATGGTGGTGTAAGGCTTCAAATGATGACCTTGTTCTCTGCATCAATGAATGGTGGCTTGTATAGATCAGATGGTCTGGGTGCCATAATCCTGTATGACATGAAACAGAAAAAATACAAAACACATTTGTAGCTCATAGAGAAATTATTCTCCTAAAATAAAATCTGTGCACCCATCATCAACACAAAACAATTGAAAACACAATCCTCATTTAGGACTATACACAAGCTAAGAGAGCCACCCCCCACCCCCAAAAAACAAGAAAATGTGTAATATAGTAACTACATCCATTTTGCAAACATTTATGTAATGAGGACAGCAGTTGTGTAACTGACTATTGGATGGCAGTATTATCATTAAATAGGCAAAACTTTGAAGTAGAAATGACAAGCAAATTTCCTTGGTCTCTCCACTGTTGTGGAGGTTGCCATGGGACATCTGAGAAGCCTAACACCTCTGTTAGCTGTGCATGCACAACCCCTTTAAGTTGATAATAAACACAATACACTTGTCTGCAGTAAATGGTGAAATTCCAAGTGCAAATGGCAACACAGTATTGTAATTTAATGATACCATTCATTAACATACTTTGAAAGCAGAGCAAGAAGTGACATACCTGCCTATGCCAACAGTGAATGAAACAAATGCATACAGATAAAAAAATCTGTTGCATATTGAAATGCATTCCAATTATGAAAATGTAAACAGTTTATGAAGAGGACAAACATAACTTATGAAAAAATGTAGTTATTTGTAGAAAAATCTCCTCCAAGTAGATACCAGTAACGATCTGTCAGTATCAAATCAGTCTCCCCTCTTCCACTTCCACAGCTACACCATTACCTTCATATAGTGTATATTCAGCCCTCTGGGCACTAAGAAGATGCAAATGAGATGTTAAATCATTAGCATTCCTGAATACAAAATTTTCACTTGGTGTAGGAGTGGTAAACATCATGTATGTAGCTACACGATTACATGCACATACCCCAGGATCGCAAGGAGGAGCAATGATAATTGCTAATGGTTTGCAAGTGTTAATGATTACTCTGACTATAGCAACAAGAAATACTGAAGAAACTACAATATGAAGTGGGCGTATCATGCAGATTAGACTTACAAAAAAGTGTGGAATCACCCTCAGAGCTATGAGAACAACCTTAACAGCATCAATGTTTGTTTGTCTTTTCAGCTTTTCCCGGTTGGGGTCGCCACAGCAGAACTCCGGTCTGCTAATGACTGGCAGTAGATTTTTATGGTGCTGAGTTGCCAGCCCGACACTCAACCTTCAGCGAAGGCACGCCCATTTACACATGTCTTTCGGAGGCCACTCGACCGCGGGGAGGACATGCAGACTCCACACAGAAGGCACTCCAGCTGAGAATCGAACAGGAGAACCTCTTGCTGTGAGGCAACAACGCTACCGCTGTACCACTGCAGCTTTTTAAATCTTAACAGCATCAATATTCTTTTAAAAATAGCACACTGTCCAGCCTCTGCTTAAAAATTGTTCAACACTGCTAATCAACTATATTACACACTGAAACAAAAATGCAAAGAAATGACCATAGCATTGCATTTCTGTTAGTTAAGCTGAGTAGGTGACCATGCTCAGAAAATAAAGAGAAGAAATAGCTACAGTGTTGGTAACCTTACACTAATATGGTGTGGCCTATTCTTAGTCTAAATACATTGTCAGTATCACATTCATAAAGATCGAACTTTAGTGATTGAAGTCTTAAAACTTCGAATTACTATAAAAATATTTTTAAAACAAAAAAGTAAAACCTAAAGGCTGTAAGCAGGGGGGGGCAAGCCCCCCAGCACCCCCAACACCCCCCACTACTTAAATATACCAACTCCGAGATCGCACTTCAGTGCAGTACAGTGCGGAAATGGAAGATTTCCATTTCCTACACTGTAGTGCAATCTCGGAGTTGGTATATTTAAAGAGTGGGGGATGCAGGGGGGGTTTGCCCCCCTGCTTACACCCTTTTGTTTGTTTGTTTTTTTTTTTGTTTTCAAAATATTTTTATAACAATTCAAAGTTTTAAGACTTTGATCACTAAAGTTCGATCTTTATTAAAACTTTGACAATCTAATATAGACACATATATGCAGCATGTTTATATAATATGTTACAAAGGTGAAAATAAATGTAAAAATAAAATGTTTTTCATCTCAGCAAAGCTTTCAATTTCAGGACACATTTCAGTGAGCAACATTCGTTAAATCCTGGATAGGCAAATGCATTTGTTTTCATTTGCCATAGTAACTCTCTCTCTTCAAGTTTTAAAGCCCAAGGGCCCCCTCTAGAGTCAACTTCCAACTTTTCAATAATTATAAAATGGTTAGAATGGTCAACACATTCCAGGGTATGTTTTGCCAGTGCATTATTTTTATCTTGTCTTATCATGCTATAATGATCTTCACAAATTCTTTGTTTTAATGGCCTTTCCGTCTTTGCTATATAGAATATGGGGCATGGTTTACATCTAGCTAAATAGACAACCCCCTTAGTGTTGCAGTCATATTTCCCTGTCAGAATATAATTTATTTTCCCTAAAGAGAAAGAGGAACCTGCAGAAATGTATTTACAGTAAGGGCATCTGTCACACTTTTTCATGCCCTTATTCGGAACATAAGGTTTTATGTTCCTATTTAGTAAATCCTTTAAATTAGGGCCTCTTTTGAAAGTAATTTTAGCCTCCAAACCCAACTTGTCTCTCAAATTCACATCTTCATTAATAAAGGTCCAATTTTTATTCAAAATAGCCCTTAATTCTCTAGCATCATTTGAAAATACTGTAGTAAAGCTAGTACTAAAATTTGACTTAGCATTATTTACTGTAAGGCTTCTATTTAAATCCAAAAGTTGTTCATGCCTTTCTACTTCTAAAATTGGTTGGAAATGACCTGTTTTCCTTTTTCTCCTTACTTCTATAATGATCTTATCCACTAGAGGGCTTGGGTACCCTCTATTTGAGAACATTGCTTTCAGATTCATACATTCCCCCTCAAAATCTGAATCCAGTGTAATCATTTTTGCCAACCTGACTATCTGTCCTTTCACAACGGCTCTCTTCTGGTGAAGGGGGTGATTACTACTGAAATGAAGGAAGTCATTAGAATATGTAGGCTTACGGAAAATCTTGGCAATGTATCTATTATTCACAATATCTTTATCCAGGAAAACTCCTAAGTAGGCGATAGTTTTTGTTTCAAATTTTTATGTAAAATCCAAAAAAGGGGTCAAGTTAGTTAGTATGCCCATGAAATGTTCAACCTCTGATAAATTACATTTAAAAAGTAAGAACATATCGTTCAGGTACCTTGTGTACCATTGGACTCTTGAGCTGAAAAATTCTTGTTTAAATAGGATTTGATTCTCCCAGTGGGCCATAACACAAATTGCAAAATTGCCCCCACAAGGGGACCCCATCGCTACTCCTGTTTTTTCAAGAAACAACTCGCCATCGAAAAGAAGATAATTATTACTCAAAATGAGATCTAATAGATTTAATGTCAAGTCAATCTCTTCTCCTGGTGCTCCCTTGCTTAATAGGAATTCCCTTGTCCAATCCAGTCCTGTGCTTTGTGGAATTACTGTATAGAGATCTTTGACGTCAATCATCAAAAAGTTTTAGTCTTGGTTAAACTCCAAATTATTAACCGCTTGCAAAAACCCACAAGAGTGTTTACATATTTGCCCCTCTGTAATAAGATATTTCTTTAGTTTAAAATCCACAGATTTAGCACAAGCATAAGATATGGAATTTCTTCCATCAATAATAGGTCTAAAAGGTGGATTATTAATATTTTTATGTATTTTGGGAATCCCAAAAAGCATAGGTGTAATGGGTGCAGGCATGTTCAGAAAGTTAAACTCATCAATATCAATATATCCTTCCAGGAACAAGTCATTTATAGCATTTTTAAATCTCTGATAGGCCCCATTCATCTCATTCAAAGACACATGTTCATATGCCAAATTATCTAGCAAAACTTTAATTTTTAGATTATAATCACCTTGGTTCATAAATACAAGGCCGCCCCCTTTATCTGGGTGCATTACCCTGATGCCAGACATTCTCAAATCCGTAATATTCTGAAATTCTGAGCATGTTGTTTTTTATATATTGCTTCCTATTACAAGAATCCAACAAGCTAATATTAGTTTGAATAGGAGGGTTAAAAATGCTAGAAACCGTGAAGTCTGCTAGAACTGGCAGGGTATTTCCTAATAAAAATTGCAGATTTAATTTCTGTACATACAATTTCAAGTCCAGTAAAGAACTGGCTAAATTCCCTTTTGAACAGGGAACAAAACTAAGTCCCTTAGCCAGAGTTTCTGTTAATTCTGACTTTATGACAGTAGAAGTGTAATTGTAAATCTGAAAGTCACCTTTCTTGTTGTTGCAGATGCTGACACGGTGGAACATTTTATTTAATCCATCAATAATGCCCCATTCTGCTACCTCCTTCTCTGGTTCTGTTTCCTGGATCATTGATTTCCCTGTTGTTGTTGTTGTTCCATGAAGTGTTCGGATGGGTTTGTTGGCCATTCTGAAAACCCTGAGATTCAGCTGCACCATTATTTTGAGTTTGCCGGTTATGGAGTCGGCCGTCCCAATTCTCCTGGATATTTATTCCCTCCTCATTGTCTAGCAAGGCTTGTTCATCTGGCAGATTTGTATTAATATTCATACTGTTCTTTGTATTAGTCCATGAGAGATTGAGGAAAAGTAGTTTGTTGTGAAGGGTAAGCAGTTCCTGCCTCATATTCTCTCCTATCCATCTCCAACCTTTTTGGACTTCCCCATTCTTAATTTTGAGATACAAGTTGGGTTTGGAGCCTAAAATTACTTTCAGAAGAGGCCCTAATTTAAAGGATTTACTGAATAGGAACATAAAATCTTATGTTCCGAATAAGGGCATGAGAAAGTGTGGCAGATGCCCTTATTGTAAATACATTTCTGTAGGTTCCTCTTTCTCTTTAGGGAAAATAAATTATATTTTGACAGAGAAATATGATTGCAACATTAAGGGGGTTGTCTATTTAGCTAGATTTAAATCATGCCCTGTATTCTATATAGGAAAAGAGGAAAGTCCATTAAAACAAAGAATTTATGAACATCATTATGCATGATGAGACAAGATAAAAATAATGCACTGACAAAACATACCCTGGAATGAGTTGACCATTCTTTCCATTTTATAATTATTGAAAAGTTGGAAGTTGACTCTAGAGGGGGCCCTTGGGTTTTAAAACTTGAAAAGAGTGAGAGTTATGAAAATAAATGCATTTGCCTATCCAGGACTTAATGAATGTTGCTCACTGAAATGTGTCCTGAAATTGAAAGCTTTACTGAGATTAAAAACATTTTATTCTTACATTTATTTTTACCTTTGTCACATATTATATAAACATGTTGCATATATGTATAGGTATGAATTTATACATATAGAAAGTTTTATACTTTATATTTTATATTTCATAAATGCAAGTGGGAGGGGTTATGATGTCATTGCTTATTCATGACTATTTAAACTGCATAGTGTTTTTACAATGTGCCTGATGAAGTTCCTTCATTGCAAGTGGATGAAAGCGCTCACATTAAAAAACTTCAGTAATTTATCGTTGAAAAGGAGTGGTGTTTTATCTTCTGAATACTTTTGCTGTTTTGAATCTTCAGTTTTTAACAGTTTGTTGGACACGATCAAGCTTGCCTGCTTAAGGAAAAAAAAGTGAAACATTTATTTGGGCAGCCTTCTGTAGCTCAAATAGGCTTAGTGGAGATACATGTACATCAAAATTCTGGACAGTACTGAACAGAGAACATCCATCTGCTGTGTAACTGCCTTGGTGGCACAAGGTGTAATTGCAGTGACTTTAAAGACATAACACAAGTGATCCAGGGTTTAAATCCAGATAGCACTTATTGTAAACAAAGAGTGTCAAAATGCAAGTTCTCACAATACAAGAAATTTATCAGGAATGCTTTGATACCTGCACTTTCCTAGGCAGCATATCTCATTAATGACTTGTTTATAAAACTCAGCTGGTTTTGAGTGCAATTGTTTAAGCATGGCAGTTATGATAATTAATTAAAAATGCATGTGTATATTCACCATGGGCACAATACTTTAGTTAAAATCATCTTGGATCCTCACGTAGACCAATTATGGTGTTTAGGACAATATGTGCTGCGAAGTATGTATGTATCATACCCCAGCCTGTATTATTAAGCTCATGAAGGTCTAGCCATTTCAAATATATTTACAAACAATAATACTGCCTCTTACATGGGAATGCAGTTCCCATTACTTCTTAAAGTCACACACATACAGGCCTATCTGAAGTATATCTCCATTCATACTGAATGCAGTATATCTGTAAGGACCTTGTTTAAAAGACAGCTCTCCTGTAGCAATAAGAAACAATAACCTCACTTCGAATGAATGCATTCTTTGTTTCATAGGTTTTATTCCCACCTTTTACAAATAACATTTTATAGTATGCAAGTCCCACCAAATATCCCAAGTCATCCTATTTAACCTTCCTCAGACCAAGGTTTACAAGCCAGGCCATTAAACATGTCAGTGTTGAACACTGGAAAAAGTGGGAATAGGTTGAGCATCACACATGGCGATTCTCACTGACATGCTTCACACCTTTATTGCTGTTTGTTGAAATCCCTGCCTCATTGCTTGGCAATGGATCTCTGCTTTCCATCATGCAAATGCAATTGGCATGGTTGTTCATCTTTGCACATTGTCTGTTAAACGCAAGATTGGTATTTGGTGCCAATTCAGTCATAGAGCTGTTGCTTAACTTCTGTAGACATGTCTGGTGTGAGAGATGATGGTGATAAATTTAGAGCACAGGGGTGGGGTGTTAAGGAGTCCAAAATTTTGTGGGACTCCTCGTGAAGCGCTACAGCCATAGAATGCTGCAGGAGGACTATTCTGGATACTGGCATCATGCACCAATGATGTGTGATGGTGAATGGCTGTATATGTCCTATGACAAAACCTGGTTAGTTGTTGCCATCACCCTTAGTAGTCTGGTTATACTCGTGCAAAGGTGCTTAAACATGCTGCGCTATCAGAATACATATTAAAGGCAATACTTTCCAACAGTTACTCTAACAGTTCTTTGACTAATGAATATAGCAAAGTGCAACTTCCTCTATGGAATGTTGATAGAACTCATTCACTCCAATAGAGCTCAGGAAGTTTGCACTGTAACTTCCAATGGGTGGAGCCTAAGCTGTTTGACAGAATCAAATTATGTCTTCACACTTCAAACAAATGTTCACATCTCTGGAACCACAGGGGTTATGAAATATGTATAAATGGCAAACCCTTCAGCACAAACTATTTTATAGTGGTAGTATTCTTTAGATTCTAGGTCTTAAACTGAATTTTATAAGTCACGGTAAACACAGTAGCTATTACGTTTGTAATATTTTTGCAAACAACTTATAATATCTCAGCAATTACTCAAGTTACACACATACTGTCAGCAGCATTTTATTCAGCTTGCTGAAAGCTTTCATATGAGGCTAAGGAGTTCTGTATGTGTTACTTGGTTGTTGAAATATTTAGAAAAATGTGAAAATTATATCTATATAAATTAATATAATAAAAACAACTGTTAATATCTCTTTACCTGCATTAGAGAGAGGTCAAATATTGATGCAGTTGGGTTTGCCATTGTCTAACCTTTAAGATGAAATATTTTAAAACTTTGTACACAGCATGGTTTTGGAATTATTGATTTAAATATGAACAAGCAATATTTGATGCCTAGAGGCATCAGTAGGAGTTAACTGCACTCCTACTGATGCCACTCGGATATAATGAGATAGATCACTTGTCTGAAAATTGCTTTTTGGCCATAGTATCAAGGATTTGATTCCAGATGTATGCGATATTATTTCTTACTGTAATGATAGGTTTCATGAAGTACATCTTAATTTTTATCCAGTTATGGCCTTTAATAAACAGATTTTGGATACTGTTGCAAAAAAGCATTTGCAATCACATCCATGGCCATAAGGAAGAATTATTAAACCACTCTTATTCTACCCACATTTTAATCATGTTTTGCCTCTCCTACAGCTTCTTAAACACCAGAGCCATCAGTTAATGATAGAGAGTGTGACGACCTTCCACTAGACCAGTAATCAAGGAGCCTCAATTCTCACCACAGGCACCAGGGGGTGATGTACATTCCGAGGATAACAATTACACACACAGTATTTCCAGATGCAGCTCTCTGCATCAAGTGCAATTTCCCTTAAGAGCACACAGAGACCACAGTCATTCTGGGGCTGGTTCCTCTCTCTTTCTCCAGATCCCCAGTAAGACTCCCCACTGGCACAGCTATAGAGTTGAGATCTCAGCTGAGTGGCCAAGCCAAGACCTCCAGCACCCTCTCTGTCCAACCAGTGCACTGTGTCCATGCCCAAGTAGCTGCCACATATGCTCTTTGAGGTTTAATTTATACACACACACACACACACACACACACACACACACACACACACACACACACACACACACACACACACACACACTCACACACACACACACCTGGGAAAGGATGGTACAGGCTTACTAGTTATGCCCCTTTTTTCCCAGAATATAAGGTAGTTATCACTGCCACCAGCCAACTCCTTATCAGCTACTTTAAGGCCCTTAACAAAGGGTCCCCAATCTTACTATGTAATATTAATACAAATGGTAGTTTGGCCAAGAGCAAGGCTATTAGGAGTGGCCCACAGTGTCACCAAATAAATATGCAAGTACTTTCAAAACTTAAATATGTCTCACAAAGATCAGCCACAATGAAAGATTTAAATATATTTAATAATAAATAATGACAAGAAAAATACTCAGGATATATATTCACAGTGACATCAGAGTTCAAAACCACAAGAAATATTTAAAACAACATTGCAGGACAGTTTCAAATAAATAAAGAAAACATCTAAACTATGCTTCACTATATTCCTGAGTCAAAGAAAATTACTATACCCTATTAACTTACTTAAGAGCAAGGCAGATGTGGTGAATGGCTCTCATTGCTGTTGTTATCAAGTCTAATACAGAATGCTCTGTCTCACTCAGAAACCTCTCAAATTAATATCTCAAATATTGCTGCTGGGATAGCTTGTAGAATAACATAATTTCTTGTCATCTGACTCTATTTCAGGTGAAATCCCCACTGCTGGAAGCTGACAGTATTTAGCATCTACCTGTGAAAATACGTAGACCTAAGATCTTTGGTAGATTCTGGAAGTCATAAAACAATAACATTCTTCCACATTTCAAGACTAGTAATTATTTCACACTAGACACAATACAGAAAACTCCCTAGTTTTAGACATTGTGTCTCCTTGCTGCATTGAAACTGAAAGATACCATCTTTTATGGCATAGCCATAAAGTAATTTAATTTCAGTTATTTTTCTGAAGTTAACCTCCTGTATTCCAGTTTCCACTGTTAAAATATATACATTTAAACAGCTACAATAGTGCATGTACATTTCTGTTCTCTTCCAGTAGGGCACACTGTGGATGCATTTTAAACGCAAGCATTTTGCAAATACCCTTTTCAACACACATGTCTGCAGAAACAAGTTTCGTATACACATAACATACAGTTCTAATACAGTTGTAACACAAACATCTTATAGCAATCATGTTGATATTCACAAATGACATATAATTATTTACAAAATTCCAGATAGCTGTGCTGGCAGTATCTCATTTCATGACAGAGAGCACGACAGATGAATAATAAGGATACACCATAAAGATGTGCATTGGTGACCCATTTGATATGTCTCTGTCCAAATCTTTTTATCTTCACCACTTCTTTCTCTCCTCTTTGTACTGTTGACTATTCATTAGGCTGATGGATGTAAATTTTATCTTATGGCATATTCATACTGTCATTACTTTACTGAAAGCTAATATCTACATCTTCCATTGGCTCAATAAGTTATCACTTTTCCTTCAATGGTGTGATTTTGACATGTGTGAAATAGGATGGTGAGATGAGATGATGATCAAGTCTATAAACCTTTTGCATCTTGGCAAGGGTTCTAATCCAACAATAGGTGATACTCTTGCCTATGTATCTGTCTAACCCCTTCTGTTTTATCAGTTGTAGTACTCAGCATTTGCACAAGGTCTGGCAGCAAGCAAGTGTACTATGTGATGTTAAATGGCATTTCAAGTGTTATTGCAAAATGTGGTGAATTTTTACCTTAGACCGCATTGCCACGGTTAGCTTAGTGAAAATAGCAGCAAGTCTGCTACCCTATAGTAAAAGAGACTTAGGGTAATAAATTGTGATACCATTACTCTTCCATATCTATCAAGCTGCTGGATATCACATAAATTGTAAGGGAAATAACAATTGATGTAAGTGTAATGAATACTACTGCCTACCTAATGCTTTTATTGAACATGTTGTGAGTGTCTCTTACAATGTGTGATTGAGAACTAGCACAGCATGAGCTCCCTGTGGTGAGCTAAGATAATCAATGTGTCTGTTAAATTTTATTTCTACCGTCAAAGGTTCAAATTCTGACATATGTTATATAGTAATGTAATTTTTCCCCATATTAATATTACATGTGTAAGTGTGTGCTACATCTGTTATCAACAAAACACCATCCTCATGTCACCATCATGTTTCCAATATCCTACATCTTCTTCAGCCATATTTATGTGGATGTATTGTTTATTGTCACTCCTCTACCTTCTCTATCCCTTTATTAATCACTTAATGGTACAGAGCAGGACACATTCTGAATGAGGAAACACCTAATACAAACACACCATAAAGTTGTTCATAAATGTGCCATAACACAAACTCTTTTGTGTCTCTCCACTTCTGTGTCTTTCATCACCTCCTCTGGCTCACCATATTATACCGTAATATATTTAGTAGGCCGATGTATGAGATGTTCATCTTATGTCATTTGGCTACTGTCCTTCCTGTGAGGAAGCATAATGTCCACACCTCACAAGACATTCTGCCCTACACACATAGTTATGATATGTGCCAAGTCATAATAAATATTTCAAAATGCATACCATCCTTGTTATGTTTAACAAATTGTATACTCAATTAACTTGTGAGTTCTCTTGAAGCATGGCTGATACATAGTATGTATAAAAGTTTATTTCAATACAGATTACTGACACAGTTTGGGCAATCAACATATTTAGGATAGACATTACTATGTAATCTTGCATTCATGATCAGAATTACTTATAATAATCACTTTCTGACATCCTTTGTAAAATTATCTACATTCTGGGATCACACCCTGCTTCACTTCTGCTTTTTCATTTAGCTCACTGAGCTTACACCTTGTGCCACAGAGAAAGGTATGTGACAGGTGGATTTTCTCCCCTCAGTAATGTCCAGGCTGCTGACAGCCGTGCATCATCACTAAGCCTGTTTATGCTACAGAAGGCTAACCAAATTGACGTTTTCACTTTTTCTTTCAACAGTTAGCCTTGTTTGCACAGCCTAACATCATGCAAACATTGAAGGCAATAACAACAATTAATTTTTGAATTAAGCTTTGGCCTTAACACGTGAAAGGTGGAGTCCAGCATGCAAAGTATATATCTGCAAGGCACTGAGCAACTACTGCCATGACAAATGTTGACACCATGACACATTAAACATTAGCAGAAAACATATCTGTTCTACATTTAATCACAATCAGATCATTTTCTTTCTGCTCCTTATTTGTGCACAGGTCAGCAGGGTGCAGCACTGAACACTACTACTTCACATTTCAAGTTCAACACCTCAAAGTAGAATTACACGTGAGCTAATACTTTACCAACATTCACACAAATTAGTTTTTCAGCACTGCAAAGACATTTTGAACACAGATCAGTCTTGTTCCTGCATGTTATTACTTCATTATATCGAAATGGCTTACTGTACACAAATGAACTGCAGTGAACTGTGTGGTTGACTGAACACTTCATTCTGTACAGTTATGTCTGCACTGCAGCACTTACACTTGCAAATTATACAGAACTACATAGTGCCTTGGCACACATACTTCATCATTACTTAGCCCTACTGCACTGGAACATTAAGGATTGTTTTGTATTGACAGTGTACATTGTCCATGCATGAGCATAAACCATTGCTGATATCAGTAGCATTCATTAAGGTTTGCATATCATCATCTTAACCTAATGAGCCACGAATGCTTCATTGCTTAGCCTGTGTTTCACAGTGCATGTGTCTCATCTACATAGCATCATGTAAAACAGGTACATGTCACTCTCAGTTCCGCAATATACACTAATGACAGCATAGCTGACCTAAGTCATCAGTATGCATTTATTATTGATCAGAAGATTGCACTTACTCCTTCATATCAACAAATATGGCTTCTAAGTCAGACTTCTTTGGTGGCACCTCTGTTAAGTACTGTTTCCTCTAGAATGTGTAACTAGATGGGTAGGGGTTTCTAATCTCACAGCAGGCAATGTGGGTTGTGTATAGACTCATGTAAATATTACCATGTGTACTGCTGGCCTCACTGAACTAGCAGTCTGGTAAAAGTTTTACAGTGGAGGGTGAGTCCACATTAATGTTAGACCTGTAACCTAACATCATCTTCTCTGCAACACAGCGATGACATCATCCTCTATAAAGTACACTCTCACACTAAAGAAGTCAGCCTTCTCCGGTGCTGCTTGCATTAAGTACTTACTGTGTTCTCTAGCTTCTGTAAATAGATAGGTAAGAGGTTCCAATTACACAACAGTCAATTTAAGAATGTATGTTAGTTGTGTGTAGGGTCATGTAAATATGACCTTATACTGTTGTCCTCACTGAACCTGCAGCCTGGAAAAATGTTTACGCTACAGGATGCATTCCCATCAATGTCAGACCCTTCTCCCAACCTCATTTATTTATTGTATTTATTTATTACATTTGTTAACAGGATGTTGTCCGACTGGGCTCTGAGCCCATTTTCAACAGAGGCCCAGGCAGAAAAGCTCCAAAAACAGTATCAATACTAACACTAACAATTATATACAAATACATATGCAAATAACAGTGTACACACACACACACACACACACACACGTATATATATATATATATATATATATATATATATATATATATATATACACACAGTGCAGAACAAAAATAAATAATAATAGTGAATAAATGAATAATAGCAGACGCATAGACAATTGCGATTTACATGTACAGATTATGGCCATAGTACATATAAACTCATGTCCAACAGAGCAGCAGAATGAAGTTGTATAATATAAGCAAATTCAGCAGACAGATAAATTGAAGAAGTGGAAATGCTAGAGACAGTAGCATCAGAGGTAGAGATAGGAGGCGGGAAAAGAGTGATAAAGAAACAGAACTAGGAAGAATTAGCCAGGGCTATGGCAGGAGCAAAACCAATGAGTAGCTAATTAGACCTTTAGGAGTTGTTTGAACTCATGATAGTTAGGTTTTTTGTGATGGGTTGAGGAAGAGCATTCCAAAGTTTGGCTATTTTGTAAGAATAGAGTGAGTTTTCATGATAGTTGTGAGAGTGGTTAACTTTTAGCATAAGTTTGTCAGAAGATCTGAAGGACCTGAGATTGATACCAGGTTGGACTAGATTGGAAAGAACAGGGTGTTTGCTGGATTGGTGGACTATTTTGTGGGCCATGGTAAGCTGATTGAGAGACAGGAAGAGAACTGTGCAGTGGTGAGTCCTGTGTGAGTGATTAGTGGAAAACTTGGCAATTTTGTTTTAGCAGGATTCTAGGTTATTGAAGTCAATCTTTAGCAAGTTTGTGAATATGAGAGAACCACAGAAGAGGGAGGATAGCAGGTGTGTTCTAGCAGTGGCCAGCCTGGAGCTTTGAGTAAGGTATACTTTGGCATGCTAGAGGGTGCCATGTTTGATATGGACTTTTTTAATTGTCAGAGAAATATGTTTATCAAATTTTAGGTTATCATTTATTGTGACACCTAGGAGTTTAGCCTGGTTTGGGGTTCTATCTTGGTTCTGTTTGAGGAGAGGGTTACGAGAGGGGACTGGCATGGTTTGGATTTTTTGTTTCTGAAAACTATTAACTTAGTTTTGTTTGGGTTTAGTATTATTTGATGTACTGTGAGGTATTTTTCTATGTCCCATAAAGCAGTCTGCATTTTCAGCTGAAGCTCCTGGGGTGAGGGTGCTGAACAGATAAGTGTAGCATCATTGGCATACTGGACAATGGAGGCTAGTTGAGTTGCAGAACTTAGGTTAGTAAATATAATAAAGAGGAGAGGATCAAGTATGGAACCTTGGAGTACACCGACGGAGAGAGGGAGTGGGGGGAAAGACTGTCCTCCCATTTAGGGGTAATGAACTGAGTCCATAAGATGAGAGTTTGTTGAGTAGTAGCTGGTGTAAATGGTATTGAAGGCTTTGGACATATCAAGAAAGATGGATGAGACAAATTGGACTTCATTTATGAGATGATGAATGGTGTTAGTGAAAGTTATTAGGCCAATGCTAATACTATGTTTAGGTCTAAAACCATGTTAGGAACTGGATAAGAGGTTGTGACTATGGAAGTGGTTAAGGAGTTGATTGCTGATGCATTTTTCTAAGATTTTTGCAAGGGAGGAAAGGATGGCTATGGGATGGAAGTTAGTTAGTTCTTTAGTGGGTCCGCCTTTGTGAAGGGGGATGATGATGATAGTGATATTTTCCAGAGAAATGGGACATATTGTTCTGCAATAGAATGATTAATCAAGATTGATATGGGGTAGGCAATTGAAGACGCAGCAATTTTTAGAACTTCATTAGGAAGTTGGTCAGCTGCAAGACAGCAGGGTTAGGAGAGTTTTTATGTAACTAGTATGAATGGGTGTAAAAGTGAAAGGGTTGGGATTAGGTGGAGTAGGCGAGGGAACAATAAGTGGCTGATTAGGCTGGCTGCCTAGTAGGGAGGTTATAGTATTTACAAAGTGAGAGTTGATTTGAGTTGCAATAGGGTCAGAGTTGTTTGAGGTGACTGGTGCTGGGGGTGGGGTGCAAACAAGGCTGAGGAGATAGTTAATGCTTTGCAAAATTTTTGGGGGGTTGTTTAGGTGTTTCTGTTGACAGGTTTGTAAGTTTGTTTGTCTTTTTTGATTTGTTTCTTAGCTAAATTTCATAGTTGTTGATAAGCTACGATGTTTACTTTATCTTTGGTGGTCTGGTAGGCTGACTAGACTTTATCTCTGCGTTTAAGTAGCAGTTTGGTGTCTTTGGTTAACCAAGGTAGGTGCTTGGCTTTAGACTGTATCTTCCTAGAGGGGGATGAGGTTATTAAGTATTTAAGGAAGGTATTGTTGAAATACTGAACAGCTAGGTCTAACTGAAGGTTTTTAAGAGGTGTCCAGTCACAATGTTGGCATAGTAGGTTAAATGTAGTGGGGGAGAAGTTTTTTTTTTTATACGGATGTATTTGCAAGTGATATTGCTTTGAGTGTGGATACGTTTTCTGTATAGAAAGATTGGAGAATAGTCACTGAGGGAGTCAGGAAGGCAACCTGCTAAGTAATTTAGGTTAGGTTTGTTAGTTAATATCCAGTCTAATGTTGACTGCTTTTTGGAATGTTTATCTGGACAGGTTATGGTTTGGGTGAAGTCAAAGAGGTTTATAAAGTTAGAGAGGATATTGGATGAGCAGGAGTCCAATCAAGGTTAAAATCACCAAGAACTATAGTTTCTTGGCTGAAACTGGTTGATGCACAAGAAAGTAGACTTTCAATGGTGGGAAGGTTATTGCCTGAAGGATAGGTGGCTATGATAATTACTGATTTGTCTGGGTTGATTTCAAGGTGAGCAGTTAGGATTTTGGAGTTAGGGAGGTCAGGAGGGGCACAGTTTAGTTGTTCAACTTTGAGTGGGTCCTTAAACATAATGGCGACACCACCACCTCTTTTGTTTAACCAGTCTAGTCTAATGATGTTATAGCTGGTTGAGATAACTTCTTTGTCTTTGATGTGGAGCTTTAACTAGGTTTCAGTTATCACAGCTAATTCTGGTGAGTAGGTGGCTAGGGCAGTATGGGCTTCACTAGCTTTATTTACGATACTAAAGAGATTTAAACTGGTTAAGAGCAGATCAGTATTAGAAGTTTTTGGAAGGGAGAGTAGGGATGGGGATGAGTAGAAGACTGATTAGAATTTATTGTGGTGGTGGATGGGGAAGATTGTAGGTGCGGTGAGAAGTTATTATTGGGACCTGGGTTGGGATGGATGTCAGCTTGGAGTTTAATTTGTCTTATAGAGTGTAGTAGAATGTGTCTACATTTGTTAATCACTTTGTGATATCTGAAAGCTGAAGAATTAGGACAGTAGGTGTGTAAGTGTTTGAAAGGTAGGAAAAGAGTGGTTGAGTTATTTTAAAGTTGTGGCCTTATGTCAGTATGAGTGTTGGATTGTGAGCAATGTGTAGAGAGTGGAAGTGTTGGTGAGTGGAAGTGCCTGATTTGATATGAGTGGAGGGAGGTGGAGCTATAAGTGAAGTAAAGAAAATGGAGTGGGAGAGTATTGGTTATTAAGGAGTAGTAGAGAAGCATGGTGGGTAGATAGGTTGGGTGGCAGAGTAAAGTGAAGGAGAGGGGAGGGGTTGAGTGAGTAGGTAGAGGATAATGACTGAGATCTATAGCAGAGAGTGCGGGGTCTAGGAGGTAGACTGGAAATTGAGAAGATGGGTATCGATTGGTTGAAGGGAGTAAGGGGTGTTGTTAGGCTAGATATAAATTTAAGGAAAGTGGGGGTGGGTGGGAATGAGGCTAGGGCAGAGGAGCGGAGTGAGCACGATCGAAGCAAGGGCAAACACAAGGGGTTGGACCCAGGTGGAATCTATGTGCAAAAAACAATCAGTAAGCTAAGTTGTTTGCAATTCTCACTTTATCTTATGTTGTTTCTTAAAACAGGATACTAAGCTAGGGGAAAGCTCAGAAACAGGTGTCCATAGAGGGAAAGCAGTTAGAGGATATGGTAACCTGAGGGACTTTACATAGATAGGAGTGAAGAGTTAAAACATTAGGATTAAAAGGGGGGACTTGTTCCAACAGAGGAAGCATGACTGCAGATTAAACCATAATTACAAACAGAATAGTAATAAGGGGCATTGTGTACTTTTTTGAAAGGGAGGGTGGTGGGGAGGCAAGGAGACAGCATGAACACAGGAAAAGCTGGATGTAATGTGGAGAGACTACTGGGTGGGTTACTGTTTGGGAAGAGTTGAGCTGAAGTAGTGAAATTCACTAATAGAATGGCAAGGCACAGGATTGCAGTGTGGTGATGTACAGGTAGCCGGTACACTTAAGTAGGTTATTTAATAATAATTGCAAGTTACACTGTAGACATGCACATCTTCTCAGCAACACAATGTTGATGTCATCCTCTATAAAGTGCACTCTCACACAATGGAAGTCAGACTTCTACAGTAGTGCTTTTTCTCTAGACTGAGTAACTAAATAGGTAGGGGGTTCTAATCTCACAGCAGCCAACTTGTGTATGAGGGTTTTGTAATCATTATCTTACTTACTGCTGGCCTCAATGAACTTGTCATCTGGAGAAATTTTTAAACTGCAGGGTTAGTCCACGTCACTGTAAAACCCTCCTCCCAGTATCATCTTCTCTGCAACACAACTCTGATGTCATCCTCTATAAAGTGCATTATCACAGTGTAAAAGTCAGACTTCTATGGTGGTACTTGGCATTAAGTACAGTGTCCTCTAGATTGTGCCAGTAGACAAGTAAGGGTTTCTAATTTCACAACTGTCAACTTGTGTGTATATGATGGTGGGGCCATTCCATCATTGGAGGATTAATTCAACAGTTGCATTCATTTGACTCCCACTAGTGAGAAGCATTTACATGGTCAGATGAGTCCCACATCCCCTTTTCCTTCTGTCCACAAATGTACACTGTCTGCAAGACATTGATAAGGTCATCTTAATCAAAATGCACTTACACACTACTAAACTCAAACCTCTCCTGTCCATGTGCATATAATACGCTTGCATATACATTATGTTAGTAGATAGGTAAATAGTTCAAATACAGCCGGGAGAGCCTCCTTACTGTGTGTGTAAATATAAACAGATGTCAGAATGTCTTACACCTCTTAGTATTGACAACATTTAGAATCATTTTTGCACACACATCTCATTTGCATGTCACAGCTGATGTCATCCCTTCAAAGATGCAGTGTGGCTCACATGTGTCAGACTTCTTCTGTGGTGCATGCCAACAATACACTTGCATTTAGATTGTGTCAATAGGTAGGGAGTTCAAAGACACTGACTTTGTGACTTTGTGCATGTGCATGTAAATGTATGCAGGAATGCCTTACACCTCTTAATAGTGACAACATTTATTATCCTACATGACTGTAGAAGTCATTTTTGAATACACATCTCCTTTGCATGACACAGCTGATGTTATCCCTTCAAAGATGCAGTGTGGCTCACATGCAGTCAGACTTCTTTTGTGGTGCATGTCTATAACACACTTGTGAGTTGATTGTGTCAGCAGATAGGTAGGGAGATTGAATATAGGACTGAATACCTTCTCTGAATGCATGTTTCTTCCTCTTAATGTGCAGAACAGGCTATGAATACATATATGATGAATATTTATCAGTGTGCTTGTGATTTGCAACCACTTTTTAGTGGAAACATCAATGTAATTCACAATGCTGATGTCATCCATTTAAATGTGCAGTATCACAGTTGTAAAATAAATCTTAAGTTGCACTTGTGATTCAGCAAACCTTCATTAGGTTGTGATGTTAGGTATATAGTTCAAATCCTAACTTTGCTGCTTACAGTCCATGTACATGTTGTTAACATTGTTGTCATCCGCATGTGCTAAGTTAATGTGTAGATGTTGTTTCCTCTTAGAAGACTATATTCTAACTTTGGTTTAGAAACACTGTATTGAAGACTGATGTTGTTATTTGATTAGATTTTCCTTCTATACCAGTTACAGTAAGACACTTTCTCAGGATTAAGGATATGAGACAATGTAATGAGGCTGTATTCCAATATTGGAGTATATCCATATTGTACATATTTGTGTTCTACTATCACAGTGACAACAGCAGGAGGCCACAGGTGTGTTTGGGTATACCTAGTATCAGGTAATGTTGTCTGACATACAGCAAGATTATTTCTAATTAATTACAGGGACAGGTATTCCTTGACATTAACATGATGTAATGCTTTCACATAACCACACATGAGACAAATGGAATTGCATTTATACCATGGCACATTAAGTGATTCCACTACTGTGATGATTTTCTCAGTGCTTATTCAAGTGTCCCAAACCACAGTTGAGTGACTGTAAGCATTTGTGTCATTAACTGTTCTGCAGGAATGACATCCCCCCCAGTTCTGATGTGTACGTGTGGAGTGGCAGAGGCCACCCCATCCATTTTATCAGATAAAAATTATAGGCACATAAAGTATATATGATTTAATGACTTTATACAGGTGGAGTTCAATAGCTGTAAAAACAGTTCCATTATGCTGCATGTGATTCATAGCCACATTGTCAGTTGGAAGAGTTGTACAGCTTGATGTTCAATTCTAGCATACAGAATCATTTTGTGTGAACGTATTGACATCACACAACAACCATCACATCACATCTGTATTATCCCTTGATATGTTGCACGAACACATGTGAACATATCTTTGGATTTCATGGCAGTAGAACTTTGGCCTGTCAATCTCATGGTAAGAGTGCTACTGTGACACATGCATTGAGTACTGTGTTGTACATGAGTGTGCTTCAATTCTTGGATGGTACATGTACAAAAACACAGAGAAACCTTCCTTGATAAAGGACCATTGATATAGGAATGATCACAATTGTGTGTCAATGAGCATAGTCAGTTACTTGCCATCAGACTGACAAGCTGATATGACATTCATTGTCAGGGATCCCTTCTTAACTCACACATTAATTTCAGTTGTTTGTGACAATAGCCATTGCTACCTTCTGTGGCAAATGCCAAGAATACACAGCTCTGTGGAATAAATTACATCATAGTGTGGTGTTTACATCTGCTCTTATCTGTCTGCACAATAACTGAGTCAGACAGGAGTGCCTTCTGCAAGGGTATTATGTATGTTGCACTCTGCTCCCATATTTGTAATGCCATGCACACCTATGTATGGGATGCATACCCATTAGGATATCAAAGTGCATAATTCCCTTCAAGGTTGATCCTCCTCATACATGTGTTATTCCTATTACTGTGGTCTACGCAGTTAATACACAACTCACTTGTAGTATTGATGGCATGGGTTAGATTCTTGCAAAAGGAGATTGTGGCTTCTGAGCCATTCTTATTTTCCAACATGTGGTATTGACGAAACTCATGCTAGGCAAATGTCCCCTAATGTATGTACTGTCCTTGCTAGCTATCATCTCAACTCAGCATGTTAATGACATTTATATCTCATTTATTCCTCTCTGTAAAAATGTTACTTTATGTAACTATTGTATCCTATAATATCATGTCTGCTTTTATTTACTTATATTTGCTATATTTTCTCAAGAAGTGTGATCACCATTAATTATTATGACATATATATTGCACAATTTCATTATTACAAAATTGCCTTTGTAACATAAGCACCTTTACATCGAATTATCCTAGTACAATTTGAATTCCCCTCTTTTGTATTTCTGTACATATCTTTGATTTCTTTGCACATTGTCCTCAGTACACTTTCCCTTCATGGTAACCCATCTATTGTAGTTGCCATTGCCATTTACCCTCTTTACCCCTTTTTAAGCACAACTTGGATAACTGAATAGGAAATAGAAAATACATTCCTGGGATTCCACCCATGTCCCTGCTGGACAGGGGCATCAGGTGCTGATTTGTCTATGCATGGGCTAAACTCTTGGCTAGGCTTATAAGGGCCTCAGGGCCAATAGCCTAGTAACCTCCTATGATCCTTTGATCCTATAAAAACAATATGCAGAATTTTGGTTGAAATTCTTTAAGCAGAATTCTATGTGTACCATTCTGCATTTACAGTTCATTGTATATAAACAAATGTTTAAAAGATGATCTGTATAATTCTGTCTGCAGAGTTCTGTTTCCAGTTCTAGCATTAGAATTCTACATTTAGATATGTGTAGAATGCTTTCTAGAGAATTATATCTGTAAGCATTTGTATTTTGAATTCTAGCTGCAGAATTGTGTCTGTAGCATTCTTTGCTTATATTTAAATATGAAGAATGCTGTGTTTAAATTCTACTATAAGATCATTTGTTTAGACATCTAACTGCAGAGTTCTGTGTTTAGACTTTTTTTCTATAAAACATTCCCAGTAGAATTCATTCTGTGTTTAGAAGTCTATCTGTAAAATCCATCTGTTGAAACCTATCTTTGGAATTCATGCTTGTAGCAATATCTGTAGAATTCTGTGCTTGAGTTATATATGTAGACATCTGCTTTCGGAATTCTATCCATATAAGAATGTATCTAGAATTATGTGTTAATTCTATCTGCATAAATCTCCATGCAGACTTCTTTATGTAAAATCATATGTGGTAAGTTGTAATTGTAGATTTTTGTGCTTAAAAAGTTTGCATTATTAATTATGTTTAAAATTTCATCTATAGGGCTCTATCTAAAGCATATGTAGCATTATGTATTTTGAAGTATATATGAAGAATTCTGTCTGTAAAATGCTGTGTAATATTTAGTGTGTATTTTTTTTTCCTGCAGAATTCTGATATTAGAATTCTCTGCTTAAAATTTTCTCCATATAATTTAGTCAGTAGAACTAGTTTTCATTTACACATCTATGCTTAGGACACCCTAGGCACAATTATAGCTGAAGATTTCTTTCTGTAGAATTTAATCTGTAAAATTTGCTTCCACTATGAGAAGCCAAAAGTGAATACACAAAGGACTGGAAACCCCAAACTGCATTCTCTAAAAACATCTTTCCAAAAAAACACTTTTTAAATTATTTTTGCACGGGTGCAAGCCTCCATGCACCCCTGCTATAATTGGCAAGCCCTTCACACCTCTCAAACTTATATATATATATATATATATATATATATATATATATACATATATATATATATATATATATATATATATATATATATATAAAAAATATAGAGGTCTATGTGAAAATGCCGAAATCGCAGAATGCCAACAACGACATCAACACCACACCGGAAGATTGACAACGGAGAAGACCGACAGTTGAGAATCCCGACGCTGAGAACACTGACATGTTAAGGTAAGCGTGCAATAGGGATGGACGTTAGGGTCAGGGTGTGGGTAAGGTAAGTGTGTGATAGTGATGGATGTTAGGGTAGGGTGCAGGTCAGGTAAGTGTGCGATAGTGATGGAGTTTAGGCTTAGGGGCAGGTTAAGTGAGTTAGGGTTAGGGTGCGGGTAAGGTAAGTGTGCGATAGTGACAGGCTTGATAGTTAGGGGGCGGATCAAGTGAGTTATGGTTAGGGTGCGGGTAAGGTAAGTGTGCGATAGTGACGGACCTTAGGGTTAGGATTTGGGTTAAGGTCAGTGCATAGATAGTTGTTTATGTAAGGTTTAGTGTAGGTTTGTAAGATTTTTGGTGCGCTTGTGTTCTGTGTGTGTTTTTTGGGAAAGGTATTTGTTTTGTTGATTGTCAGGATTTTGGTTTGTCGGGCATGTGAAGTTTCATGTTTTTGAACTTTTTTTTTTCGTGTCAGTTATTTTGTTGTCGGTGTTTTGGCATGTCGGTGTTATCAGGTAGACCTATATATATATATATATATATATATATATATATATATATATATATATATATATATATATATATATATATACCAACTCTGAGGTTGCACTTACTCAAAAAAGAGGAAATTCCCCCCAAAATGGGAATCACTTTGATCATAACTCAGTGATTGTGATTTCCTATGGATGATTTCAATTGTCTGCAAGTTCAAGCTCAGGCAGTCAAAGCTCAAAAGGTCAAGCTTTGTCCACCAGTTAGATAACCATAAAATACTATATTTAGAATTCCATGTTTAAAAGTATACACTAAAATTTTGAATGTTGAACTATATGCTCAAAATACTATGTTTAAAATTCTGTCTGTAGACTTCAGTGTTAAGAATTAATTTATCTGTTGTGAATTCTAGCTTTAGAATTCTATCTGTGGGATACTGTTTTTAGACTTCTGTGTTGATAACTCTACATGCAGAAGTCTACTTTTAGAAGTATGTAAAATAGATTTTGGTGTTGATCATTCCATTTGAAGAATTGTGTTTCAAGTTCTATCTGTAGAAGTTGGTGGCCAAAATTCTCCATATAGAGTTTGAATTTTATAATCCTGTCTCTAGAATTCTCTATTTAGAATTCTATTTGTGTAAATCCAGCTGTAAAATTTTGTCATTAGAAATCCATGTTTCTGTGTTTGCAGTTTTATTGTGTATTGAATTGTATTGGGTATAGAATTCTAGAGTTCAGAACTCTAGCTGTAGACTTCTGTGTCTAGGCTTACTTATTTCAAATTTTATTCATAGAATTCTTTATTTCCAATTATGAGTTTTGGACTCACAGCTTAGAATTCTATCTGTTGATCTCTTTGTATAGAATACAGCCTGTATAACTGTATGCTTAGCTTTCTGAGTTTTATCTGTAGACGTCTGTGTTTAGAATTCTTGCTGCAGAATTCTATGTTGGTTATTCTTGCCGTATAATGCTATGTTAAGAAATCTAGATGTAAAGTTATGGCTGTACAGTTATATCTTTATAACTTTGCATTCAGAATTCTTTCTCTCTCTCTCTGGACTTCTCTGTTTAAAATTCTTTGTGAAAAATTCTGAGAATTCTATTTGCACAGTTCTTTGTCTAGGCCCTATCTATATGATTCTGAGTTTAGAATTTATTTGAATACTTCAGTGTCTAGACATCAGGCTGTAGAACTATGTCTAGAATGCATTCTGTGTAATTCTTTATTTTAAATGCTATAAAATTCTGCCTTTAGTATTTTAGCTACAGAAGTCTGTGTTCAGAATTCTAGCTGCATAAGTTTGCATAGTAATAAATATTTCTTTCAGCAAGAAACAGATGGATAAGGGCAACAACGTTTTCAAATTGCAATAGCCAAGGGGTAATATATTTGGTGACATGTCAATTATGCCAAGCCTTTTATGTTGGCAAAACCGAAAGACATCTTAAGAGGAGGATATATGCACATATTTATGAAATACAGAAACAGAATTCTAACAATGCCCTTTATCGGCATTCTTCAAAATGTTCACAGGCCAAGTATGAGTTTTTTGTTATAGAAACTATGGCCCGAGATAATAGGGGGGGGTCCCTGGGAGATAAGATTGGAACACAAGGAAACCTGTTGGCAGATAACATTAGAAGCCAACAAGACCCCTGGACTAAATGATACTATATCTATTGTACCACTTCTTAAATTGAAAGCTGGGAGATTGTAATATAATATATTGTTTTACTATGTTTTATCTGTATAAGTTCCCTGATAGTATTTCTATGTATCTAGTTCATAAAATACTTAAGCATTTTATATATTTTATACACATATATATTTATATGTTTTGGTTTATTTTAGTGATGTTTTAAACCAGTGGCGTTTTTTTTAAAAAAATACATAAAAAATATATGATTTTCATTCAGTGTCAGTAAATGTGTTTGTATTGTTTTAAATCTTAATTAATTAATTTGGTTAATTGATTGTTTTTAAAAAGTTTAAAAGCAGAGTTTTGATTAGCCACTATGTATCTGATGAAGTCAAAAGTTTTATGTTGATGAAAATGTTATTTTGTATTTTACTGACGTTAATAAAGTGAGTGGTTGTGGTCTGATTTTTTGGATTTTCTTAGTTATATTTTATCAGCAGAGTCTCCGGTTTAGTTTTGATTTGCATATAGAATTGCATTTGTCAAACTCTTTTTTAATATGAAATGTAAACTTTTTGAATACTGTCAAGCTGAAATTCTAAAAAAAAAATCTCTGAAACACTGAAGGCCAAAAAAATCAACTAGAATTTTTTTCAGGGTACCCTTGCACCCTTCAATTTGGGGACAAGCACCCCCATACCTGGTGGACTTATATATACCAACTTCATGTTTGCATCAACTCAAGGAAGGGAGAAATCTCCAAAAAAATATATATTATTGCAGTTACATACTAAGAGATTGCACTATAAATGATTTCCTATGGAAAACATCAAAAAATATTTTATTTTTCTTATTTTTTTCTTTGGGCTACCAAGGCTCAAGGATTTTCCCCTCAACCATCTGTAGAAGAGCTATGAAATTCTGCCTAAATAATTCCATGTTTAGAAGTTTGCTCTTAGAATGTTTGACCTACACCTCACTAAGTTACAATTCCATGAAGGTTCGACTAGATGAAAGCAACCACAATATTCTGGGTTCAGAATTCTACCTGTAGAATGCTCTGTTTAGAATTATGTTTTCCCAGTTGTATGTGTACAGTTCTAGCCATTGAATGTTAAGCACAGATTGTGAGTGACAGAATTCTATGCATAGAACACTCACTGTAGAATTCTGAGTTTAGACGTCTATATGTTGAGTCTGTTTAGAATTCTGTCTGCAAATTTCTTTCTGCAGAATTTTATTTTTAGAATTCTTGCTGTAAAATTCTGTAAATGTAGTTCTTTACTGAGATATCTATCCATAAAGTTTTCTCTATATAATTTTATAAGGAGAACATTGTGTTTAAAATTCTATCAGGAGAATTCTGTCTTTATAATTTTATCCGAGGAATTCTATCTCTAGAATTCTTTGTTTAGAACTTTGTTAATAACTTTATCTGTAGAGTATTAGGAATTCTTCTTATAGAATTGTAATTGTATAATGCTGTGTTACAAATTCTATCTGTAAAACTCTACATTTAGAATTCTATGGTTATAAATGTATCTGTCAAATTCTATTTGCAGAATTCTCTTTTTAGAATTTTGTCTGTATATTTCAATTTAGAATTCTGTGTCTAGAATCCTCTGTGTAGAATTCTGTGTTTCAAATAACATCTGCAGAATTATATACATAGTACCATGTTTTTAAAATTAGTTGTTTAGGAATATACAGGTTCATCTATGATTTGTCAAGACTCAATACATTAGAGCTTCAGCATGCTGATTGCATTTGATTGATGACTCCAGACACCTAAGGTTCAGGAGATTGAGGTACTTCTCTTTGACTTTTCAACCCAGCTTTTTTAAAGTGGACCACATCATCAGTCTGGGAGTTTTCACTAATGTTCACATTCAGGGAACAAGTGATGGACTTACTTTTATTCCGATTTCTCTTGAAGTTTTGCACAATGTACAGCCGAATGCAGACATTACATTAGTCTCAACAACTAAAGCAACTGCAACAGCTATTTTTTCTTTCAGTAGTGAAATGACTCACAATTATAAAAGTGTTATTTTATAGTGTTGATCTTAATGTGGATTCTGTTCATTCTTCATCTGGAGAGAGGATTAAATGCAACCAAATTAGATCATTAAAAGAAATTATTTTTTTTTATTAAAAAAAAGGTAACACAAGTAAAGACTGTACAATTGGGCAATAGTTATTTAAGGAAATGGCTTGGGTGTAAGTTAGTGCTGCAAGGGCTTAGAGTGTATAAATTTCCTTTTGGCTTACATGATGATACTGTAATATATTATGAGTTTGTTTAAAAGTTTGACCATCATGATTTTGAATTAATGGAGCTTTTGATAACGAACAATGAAGCTAACATTGCACCACTTTTAGATGAGCTAGAAAGTTTAAATTCTGACATCCAGCAAGATCTGTTCTTTGCACAACATCAAGGTCTGTATCAGAAGTTTTTTTTTACAATATTGATAAGAAATGTAATGTTGTTTTTAAAAGGAAACAGAAAAATTACTAAGAAATACTAGGCAATATCGTGAGAATGATGTTTACCCTATTAAAAGCAGTATTTTTTAACAAGGCCATAAAGACTCAGGCTTTCATTGTTAATGGCAATTTTATTGTCAACAGGATGGATGATGGAGCTGATAGATCTTACCAAGGGATATTTAGAGAGGGTGAAGATTGTGGACCAACTGTTACTTCATTCAATGATATTCATCATGGGGATTTTCTAGCAGTTCACAGGTCAGAACATTTGACAAGTCATTCCAAGCAGAAGGTAGATCCAGAACCAAGTACTATGAATGCCGATTTTATCAACATGGAAACCTTTACAACAAGAAATTGGGGGAGAAGAGGAGTTTTTAGAGAAAATGGGTTATGATTTCTTACAATGGTTATAATATTTTTAATTATATGACTGTCCCTGTTATTAAGGAACATTTTGTTTATTTCAAAAGGGTTTTAAATGTATCCCTACAAGAGGTATGGATTTGGCTGATTGTTTGGCAGAATTGAAATTATTTACTAGAAAGTTAAATCTAGCAGTTATTTTTTACAGCAAAGATAAAGGGGATTTGTATTCAACAGAAGGTAATAAATGTAATAGGATTAATAATATAAAGAAGAGTACTTTTAACCCACACATGTACCCCCAATTAATATATTTGAAAAAGCTGTGATGGGCAACATTTACATAATGGAGATGGAACATAAAACACAGTACAGCTATGACAATCTTTCCAAACAGGAAAGGGTATTACTTGGTAATTTTCGTAAGGACAATTCAGTGCATATTATGAAGCCTGACAAAGGTGGTGGTACAGTGTTTTTGATGCTATGGATCATTCTAGTGTTATGTTTAACATTCTACACAATACTGACACTTACATCCCTGTCTGTAAGAATGAAGTTAATATCACCTATCACAACATTGATATACTCTTGGAAGATTATTTGATTAACCAAAGAACTGATGTAGATACTTATAATTTCTTGAAAATTTCTCAGCCCATTATCCCTGCTATATTCGGGATCCCTAAAATTCATATAAGATCTCTCCAACCCCCATTTTAGACCCATAGTGGTATCTCAAGGCTCAAAGACATATCCTCTAGAGGCTTTATTGGACAAATGGTTGAACACAATATACAATACTGTCCCCCATTTATTAAAAGACTCATGGGACTTCTTGGGATGACCTAAGAATAATCTTTGAATGAAAGATTAGTTTTTTCTTACAACTGATGTTATTGATTTATTTTCAGTCATCCCAAATGATGAGGGATTAGAGTTATTTCAAAACAACTTGATAGATTACAAGTCTTTTTCACATGACAAAAAGTAATCTTATCGTAGACTTGACTTCACCTGTTTTGAGCAACAATTACATGTTTTTATCAAGGTGATTTATTCAAACAAATCAAGAGGGTGGCTATGGGTGCAACCTGCACCCCTGTTTATGCCAACCTAGTTTTGCTTGAATGGGAAAAGACACACATTTTTAATTGTGCATTTTTAAATATATTAAATTGTACCTTTAATTTTTGGATGATATTTTTATTTTATGAGATAGTCCTGTATCATGTATTGAACAGTTTTTGGATTATTTGAATAACACCACTCATTTTTTGAAATTTACTTCATAGGACCAACATGAATTATTTAGCTGTAATGACCATGCTCTCTGCCAATGTTTTTTAAATCCAAAATTGATAGGAAATAAACTTTTGGTAACTCATTTACATTTTACCAGCTGCCATGCTTTTTTTCAGAAGAAGATTTTAGCAAAAGGACAAATTTATTAGGGTGGCAAGGATGACTTCAAATAAAGAAGAGATAATTAAGGAATTGGAGGTGGATGCTAACATGTTTATTTCAAAAGGGTTCCCAGAAGAGCTTGTCAAAAGTATTTGTAAGGAAGTCATTTCTGAATGGGGAGGCAAGTACAAATCCCTTTTAGGGCTAGGTTTGCCAAAGGGCAGTAACAAATTTAACCAAAATAGTGAAAATTCCACAAGGATGTTTAAATGAGCTTTGGTTTTAGAATACAATAATTTGAGCAAGGAGGTTAAACATATTGTGAGGAAGAACTTGAATATTTTAAGGGCAAACTCAGTTGTATACAATCTTGTAGGACCAGAACCATCTTTTATATATAAGACAGCTCAAAAATTTTAAAATATGTTTGAAACCGATCAAAATTCGATAATGGATTTAGTTGACAAGAAAGGTGGTATGAATAGATCTGGTCATTGTAACCAATATTCAAATGTTTTTGAAGGTGAAACCTTGTTATTAGGTAATGGTTTAAAAACTAAGGTACATTTATGAAAAGGAAACTGTCTTACTAAAGGGTTTATTTACATTGCTAAGTGTTCAGTGTGCCCTGAATTCTATGTGGGCAAAACAGAAAGAAGCTTATGTAAAATAATTTACCAGCATCTTTATGACATTAGGAGTAAAACTGAAAATAATTCATTATTTAAACATCTGTTACTCTGCCCACAACATACAAAGTTTTCTTTTGACGTATTGGAACAGGTTAAGGTTAGTCCTAGGGATGGTGAATGGGAAATCATACCTGAACATAGGGAGCTACTTTGGTAGCTTAGGCTGAATGCACTGAATCTATCAGGTTTCAATGAATTTGTTTCTATTCAACCAAAACTTAAATTATAAGTTTTAGTTTAGCAAGGATTTTATTTTATGTTTAAAGTTGCATTATCTATATGTATTTGTGAAAATGAGGAAGATATTTTTGTGATTGTAATTTTTGTGTGTGTGCCTTCTTAACTCCCTAGGTCTGGGGCAATTGTTCTTAATTGGATTATTTATTTCATTATATATAACAAAATGAGATGTTGAAGAAAGTATTCTGATAAAGTCCCGCTTTGAGAATGAAAGTGTTTAATAAATATTTGGCTGTTATTTTTGTAATCCATTTGAACCTTTTTGTAATCCATGCGAAAAACTTTTCCCCAGCAGTATCTTTTGTTGTATTTATCAGTGTCATTTGATAATGTTACACCTTATTTCTGGTTCTTCTGTTCAACTGCTGGACCATTACAAGAGGAATCTACCACCCTTCCCAGCCTGCTGTAATGTTTGCCTGTGCCATGTAACTCAGCATCCCCCCACTATGCAGTAGTGTGCATTACATGCAAACACAGAGCCATGGCTAGTGTAGACTGAGGGGAAGCAAGCCCAGAGAGCAGCTAGTGGCAGCTGTGCTGTGCTGTGTATTGCTGCTGTACACATAATCTGTACAAAATCTAAATTGTTCCTTAACAATTATGTGCCTAAAATATATCTATGGGATCTTTAACACCCACCTGGGCTACCACCAAATAAAGCAAAAGGGATCTCAGTTTAACATCTCATCAAAAGGACAGCACACTCATGAGTATAGCACCACCATTATGTCTCCATGCAATGCCAGTACTGGAAAAAATTAATCCAATTGCCCTGTGTGGAAATGGAACTCATGGTCTTCAGATCTTCTAGGAGCAAAGCTTAGAGTACTATCTTTTGAGTCACTGATGCTGAAATAGCTTATACTTTTGGGCTGGAGACTTGGTTTCATAACTCATTGCTGCACTACTTATCACAAAACTCATTTACAAAACCAGAAGTTACAGACATATCATGTATTACACTGCAGGCCTCCATATATTGCATATTATAAATATAGCTTTTTAACATCTGCAATCAGTTATGTTCCAGTGGGAATTGCTCCAGAATCTGTATAATCATGAGATAGTGAAAACAAGGACATTGGAATATTCCATCAGCCACTAGTACAAAAGAATTTTCCTTGTGACTGTACTACCTCCACAGACACTTACATAAAACACAGCCACACACGCACAGCACTGGAAAAATCCTTTTTATTTCATCCACCAGCTCTTTGAATTGTGAAAATACACACACACATACACACACACACACACACACACACACACACACGCTTAAACACACACACTCCCATAAGCATACACATCTATTTATTTTGTGTGTGTGTGTGTGTGTGTGTGTGTGTGTGTGTGTGTGTGTGTGTGTGTGTGTGTGTGTGTGTGTGTGTCTAGGTACATGTATCTGTGCATGTTCAGATATGTGTATATGCATATGTGTGCTAGTATGTATTTTTTAGATACATACTAAGAAGGAGAATAATCATTCAACATCAGACTTAATTTCCTGTAAGATACCTTACTTCATTTATGATCAAACCTCATACTAATATAGAGCTTCAGTATTTTTTATATATGTATATATATATATATATATATACATAAGTGTCTGTTCAAACAGTGAACACTCAAAAACCAAACCTCTAAATAGTGATCAGTTTAAAGCAAACAGTCAAGAAAACAAACAATTATTACTTTCTACCATAAAGAAGAGAGAGAGAGAGAAAGAAGCCTTGGGTTTAAACAAACAGTGAACCAAGACAAAACCCAAGTAACACCCAGTCAGCCAGGAGATTAAGAAAGCTTCCAAATTCACTCAAAAACCTAGGAACTCCAAAATGTACAAAAATAAATTTATTTTATAAAGTTAAGTGCTTTCTTCCCATTTACATGTAGGGAATTCATCAGAACTGATAAAAAAATCATCTTACAAACATTTAAACCCTAGTAACAGAAAATCATGCGAATAGGACAGCAAATCAATATAATCTCACTTAATTAATACTAATAATTTGTGCTATAACAATGCTATAAAAACACATATAAAAATAATACAAATATATTAAAACAAATTATATTTAAAATGAGGACAGTCACCATTTAGCAGCCTGTAATTTTAACACACTGCTTATTAATAAAACATCATTTAATCCTGGATAAACACTTGCATCAAAAACTAGTAACTGAAAACACCAGGGAATAACTAAGAGGTGCTGAATGACCAAAATCCTGCACAAACTTCAATGGAAAAACACAGGAACTTGATAAAGCATAAATAACAAGAAAATTTATTATCACACAAATTTCCACATTCTAAGCTAAGTAGAAATTTTAAGAAGTTTGCATATTTATTTTGGAAAAAGTGGATACTTCTGAACAGGCTGGACCATGGAAAGATCTTTTATGTAAACAGGAGCTTTCTTGACAGTTGTATTTGAAAGCATACACTTTTCCTGGCATAAATGATTACTGCTCAATTGTTCCTGTTTTAAAATGCAAGCAGCAATTTATTTATCAATAGTTATATTTAAATAAGGTTGTTATTCATTTTTATTTGCACAGTTTCATTTATACATATACAAAAGTGTTGTTTTAGAAATGGCTACCTATTTAAGTATTCATTCGTATTGGGTTTGATTGGATTATTTTCAGTTAGTTGATTGGTGGCATGTGCTATTTAATCACGTTTACTAGAATTTGAAGCAGTTTTGAAAAAGTCCTGTTGAAAATGAAAGCACTTAACTGCTACGTTGTGAAACACTTGCATCAAGCCTAAGCTTCCATAGTTATTGATGGCATTCCAGTCTGTGTTCCCAAGTCCCACTTATCACATTTTGTATTACCCATTCTAGTACAAAAAAATAAAACTTGTTATGCTCCTTACATTGCAAGGTGTGTTTATAGAGTGCATTGTTCTCATTAAGGTTTTTCATGTCATAATAGTGTTTACAAATGCATTTTTTAGAACCCGCTCCATTTTACCAACATAAAACCCATGGCAAAAATCACAGAAAGCAAGGTACACCACTCCAAAGGTATTGCAATCATATGCACCCTACAATCAGTCAGTTTCAAAAAATTGCCCTTTATAAATATACTTGCATTCCTAACAGTTTTTTCCTGTGGTGGTTAAACTACTACCTCTTTTGAACTTTTGTTTAAGATTCAGGTTCCTCTTATAAACAAAATGGGGACCATTCACAAGAAATTTGCTAACTTTACTCATAGTCAAGCACTTTCCACATGTTAGTAACTATCGATCTGATTTTACTACCACAATTTCCATGCTTAATAATCATAGTATGTTCATAGATGGTAGTCTCTGACTTCCGTGTAGCAGTGCTATCCAGGGGTATAGCCAAGATCGAAAAAATGTTCATAGCGTTTTTTACATACATATTTAATTTCACTTAACAATTTAATCAGGTAGCTTCTGATAATGAACACGTCAATGGACTTATTAATCTACAGCATAAATTGGTCATCCTCTGAAACTATTCTAGACACCAGTACCATCTGACCCTTAACAAGACATTTTTTTTTCTGATGCAAAGGGTGGTTACTACAGAAATGCAAAAATTTGTTAGAAAATGTAGCTTTCCATATAATCTCTTAAATTTCTGGTGATGTAAATCTTTTAATAATGTTACATCCATATATTTAATGTTTTCCATTGAGTATGTATAGGTAAATTTCAAGAGATCAGTAGTAGAATTAAGGTGTGAAATAAAATTCTCCAAAAATGTGATTATATGACAGTTGTATTCTGATCTAAAAACCTGGTGTTGCTCCCAATACCATAATATTAAATTGGCATAATGGGGGGGGGGCACATGCTGCCCCCATTGCAATACCTGCAACCTGTTTGAAATACTCCTCCTCAAAGTATAAGAAATTATTAAGAAGCACCATTTCCATTAATTCTGCCAGTATATAAATGTCACTGTTCTCAACAATGTTAAATATGAGGCAAGCTTCTTTGAACCATTCCAAAGCAATACTATGGGGGATGCAAGAACATAAATCTGCTACATCAATAGCAGCTAAAACCATTGCATCATGGTAGAATTAATCATTAATTTGACTTAAAAAAAGTCTCATGAATCTCTAAGAATATACTGGTAACTTTTTAAAAATGTTTTAAAGTGCCATCAATGTAAATAGCTGGCGGATGTGTCTTTGATCCAGCTGCTGCCACTATTGGTCACATAGGGGGATCACAAATGTTCTTGTGGATTTTAGGGATACCAAAAGTGGCTTAAATTCATTGATGGTCAACCCTTAAAAATGTGTAAAGCTTGAATTAAATTACATCTTGATCAAGTAAATCTCTTAAATATAAATAAGAAATATTGATCTCATTCCTAGAAGCTCTTATATATTGCAACTCATTGTTAAATATGTTGTACATTATAGCTGCATAACTGATACCATCCATAAGGACCACACCACCACCTTTATCTGGCTTCATAATTTTTACATCTCACTGTTTTACAAGTTCCTTCATTAAACATAGCACAACTTTGTCTATATTTGCCCCAGATGCAAATCTATGTTGTTGCACCTATCTCCTTAAATCTTTCTCACAAAATTTTTCAAATAATTGGAGCACTGAGTGTAGTGGTAAGTTATAAGTAGTAGACCTGCAATAATTGCTAATACTCCTGCTGTTTTCTTATGTAGAGCTTAAGATGGATCGATCAAAAGGTCTGATATATTATAATTAAACTTCGGGACAAAATTGAACCCCTTACTAAACATAATAAAATATCTATCATCAACACTCAGGTGGCTATAATTATAAATCTTGAAAACATGGTGTTTATGTACAAAAGAGAGAGGGTAGTCATTGGCAAGGGTAGGTACACAGTCAATCAAATCTATACCTGTACTATTATGAAACATTTCATAAAAATTAATACCCTCAGTTAATATCTGAGCTTCCTGGATTTGTTCCTGTGCAAGTAATTTGAAGTGTAATAAGTGGGGTATCTTTTGTACCCTGTGTTCCTATCTCTTTTAGTGCTATTCTCTCCAAACATCGAAGAGGAGGAAATTACACAGGATCCAAAAAATGATCTCTACCATTATCCAAGAAATGCTTTGATACATCTCTAGGCTTGGGTATAGGATACACTGTCCCTTCATTATATTCTAGCTCCTTTCTTATAAGTCTTTTACTTTTTTTTTATTTTTGCTTTGTCAACCACATTTTCAGCATGCTTGAATGAATCACAATAATGAGTATTTTACATCAAATAGTAAATCACACTTAAAGGAATTATCCAAACAATGAATTTTATCTAGCAGCTTAGCCATTTCCTTTTCATTAAATTTAATAATAATACTCATAACTTTAAAAGCATATTCATTAAAAACTGTAATCAATTCCTTTACAAAGGTATTGATTTGCAAAGGTAGCACCCTCCTGTAAACCATTTGGAAACTTTCAAACTCTTAAAGCTGAACCCTTCCTTAAGGAACACATTCCTTCAAATACGCATTGTCAAGCTGGCTTTGTATTTAAGCAGTTTATTTCCAAAAAGTTTTAGTTGGCTAGTAAATCTTCCAATTACATTGGAAGGCAATGCTGGCTGTAGGAATCTGGAAAACAAGTTGTTCAGCCATGCATTAAATAAGACATTTTCATCTATTTCATTCATGATGACATCATTTCATCCCCTAGTAAGCCGAGAATATAAAGAATAAAAACGGAACCATACTGAAATTGGGGAGGGTTATGTTCATTAAAATTCTCTTGACATATGTTAGCATTTTTTGAGTAATTTGGAAGCTTTCCCTGCCTCCTGCAAAAAATAGAAAGCAACAATTGACCAAGACAAAATCCAAGTAACACCCAATCAGGAGGCAATCCCCCTGCACCCCCATGTTAGAGGCTGCACCCCTGACATCCATTGCTAATTATATATATTAATTTCAAGATTGCACAACAGCAGGGTAAAGGCAAAATCCTTAGCCCACTGTACCATGATCCCATTCAAAAGACTGCTGGCAGAAACAACATTAGGAGGAAGAATCTTCACTCACATTGCTTGTTTTGTTACAGCATAAAAAAGCATTTGCTCTTCCTAACTGTAATTTTATATATATATATATATATATATATATATATATAGTGAGAGAGAGAGAGCGAGCGAGAGAGAGTATCTATCAATATATATATATATATATATATATATATATATATATATATATATATATATATATATATATATATATATATATATATATATATATTTTTTTTTTTTTTTTTTTGTGTGTCTTTTGACATTTCCCAGCTAGGAGTTGCCACAGCGGAACTCCGGTCCGCTAATGATTGGCAGTAGATTTTTACATGCCAAGTTGCCGGCCCTGACAAAAACCTTCAATGAAGGCACGCCCATTCATGGCATGTCTCCACACAGAAGACGCTCTAGCTGAGAATCAAACAGGACAACGTCTTACTGTGAGGCGACAATGCTACCGCAGCACCACCACCGCAGTTTTATATATATATATATATATATATATATATATATATATATATATATATATATATATATATATATATATACACACACACACACATACATACATAGAGAGAAAGACCTTCATAGCTTTTAATTGTATATTCTTCTCTTCAAAGATGTTTATTGTTCAGTTTTGTTAAATGAAACATTAGGCAATGAGCAACAATGTTTTTTTCTTCTTGTCTATCTTCGTTGATGTTTTATCTTTGTTAGATACTAACTTTTAACACTTGTCTCTACACATACTGTACTGCACTGTAAGACACTAGTCCTTTTCATCAAGCAGATATTATAATCCAAAAGATGCATAAAGTCTCTTCTGTCTCATATATTTATAACTTCAGTTTGACTCTCACAGATATTCAGCTTTTCAGCTTCTTTGTTTTTCTCTGTTATGTGCATAACACCAAGACAGGTACAAATTCTGGGGGACCTGATATCTCTGGTAGCTCTTTCACCAGATTCACATTGGTAGGTCTCCTAGGTATAGCAAAGCACCACAACGAGGGGATTGCTGACATGTGAACTAAGTTCCCTAGTTTGGAAGTTGTTCTCATGAAACTATTCCTAGTACTACTAAACTCCTGGTCTTCAAAAAAGTATTTTAAAGCTCTATATCAGCAGGAGTTTTGATTAGAAAAGAGGTGAAGTATCTTGCTCCTGCAATAGTATTAATGATGAAGACTTTTCACCCACCTTGGTGTGTATATTAATTGCCCAAGACAGGTTATGAGTTAAAGCTGACATGCTGCAGCTTAATTTTAGATTGAATATGGGTGAATCAAAGTCAGTAAAAGATGATATCTGGAAGGACAGGTATTTCAAAGGAGATGACCCCTTATAGCTACAATTTTAGGTTATGCTGCACTTTTGAAGCAATTTGGATATTTATGTAACTATTATATAAATATGTTCTTGGTGTGTTTGTTTTTTTTTTCTCTTAGTGTTAAGATGAATACGTTTTTTTTTTTTTTTTTTACAAAATAAAAAAAAAAAACACTTTTTGTGAAGATGACACTTTGACATAAAGGGCTAGGTCCCAGACAACACCCCAGCCAACCCAGGTATGAGTTGTGGCCTTGGTATTAGAACAGACAGGGAAGAGGAGGAGTGAAGAGATATTTTCTGCTCAACTCTCAAACGGAAAACTTGAGGAATGTGCCAAGGGATACATCTTCCACTAATGAATCTCTAGGGTGACTGGGGCCTAATGGGGGTCATCTGCCCAGAACAGGTAGGCAGGGGTGAACGAGGGACAACATCAATCACAAAGACCAGACGATGGCCCCACACTACCCCCATTGCTTGCTCCTGATCTTAGTGCTTACCATGCTTACAGGGGAATGCTAGAGCTGCAATTAGAAAATCCCCTTGTTAGCTGCCTGTCTGACAGTAAAACCTGATTAGCTATTATCCTAAAATAACAAATGGGATTCAGATCATGACAACCCACCAGATGACTAGCAAGCAGAAAAGAAACAAAAAAAAATGAGTTAAAAAAAAAAAGTTTTTAGAAACCATTCAAAAGTTTCTCTAATCTTATCTCCCAGGCCTTGAACTATCTTTGGCAGCAGTGGCAAACTGTTGTATCTTTTTTTGTATAAGTCTCATTCAGGCTTGTCATCAAATAAGTATATATATCTATATATATATATATATATATATATATATATATATATATATATATATACATATATGGATTCCCTTTAAATCATTGAATGTTCAGAATATTGAAGTTCTGATCATCGAGACCAGAACATCGATGTTCAGAACATCGAAGGTTTAAAGTGGAAGTGCCAGGTAAGTGCGACTGTGGAATGTTGGGTGAGTATGCAGGGCAGCGAGGTGCCCTGCATGTTGTGTGTGTGTGTGTGTGTGTGTGTGTGTGTGTGCCATCTGAGTGTTGGCATTGCAGGTAGGGTACGGGAAATCTCCCGTTTAGCGCTACCACATATAGCGGTAAACGGGAGATTTCCCTTACCCCACTGTAGTGCGATCTTGGAGTTGGAATATTAAAGTGGGGGGGTGCAGGGGGGCTTTGCCCCCCCTGCATAACATAGTGTTTGTGATTTTTTTTATTTTTTACGGGTCATTTTGAATTTTCGATGTTCTGAACATCGATGTTTTGATCTCGATGATCAGAATGTCGATGTTCTGAACATTCGATTATTCAAAGTGAATATATATATATATATATATATATATATATATATATATACATATACACATACACGCACACACACACACACACACACACACACACACACACACACACACACACACACACACACACACACACACACACACACAGTGGATCTGTTAGGGGAAAAAATATAAAACAATAAACATACAATACGTTGCTTGCATAAGTATACACAGCCTTAAACTAATACTTTCCTTTATTTGCACACCCTTAAGCTAATACTTTGTTGAAGCACCTTTTGATTTAATTACAATATTCAGTCTTCTTGGGAACACACCTGCCATGAATTAAAGAGACTCTGATTAACCCCAAAGTTCAGCTGTCCTAGTAGGATTTTCTTGACATTTACTCAGTTGCCTGCTACAACACAAGCCATGGTTCACAGAGAGCTTACAAAGCATCAAAGGGATCTCATTGTTGAAAGGTATCATTCAGGAGAAGGGCACAAAAAAGTTTGACATCATTGGATATACCACGAAACACAGTGAAGACAGTCAGCAAAAAGTGGAGAAAATATGGGAAAACAGTAACGTTGCAAAGAACTGAACGTCCCTCCAAGACTGATGAAAAGACAATATGAAAACTGGTCAGGGAGGCTGGCAAGAGACCTACAACAGCACTGAAGGATCTGCAGGAATTTCTGGCAAGTACTGGCTGTGTACTACATGTGACAACAAATTCCCATATTCTCCATATGTCTGAACTATTGGTTACTGTTGCAAGACGGAAGCATTTTCTTACACAGAAAAACATCCAAGCCTGGCTAAATTTTGCAAAACAATACATCAAGTCTCCCAAAAGTATTTGTGGGAAAATGTGGGTTCAGGTGCCTAGGCAGTGAGACTTTTACATTTGACTGAGGACACATGCTTGAAGTGACATTCAGCTGCAGAGAAATATGTCTGTTTGCAAATTCTCTGTGGGCAAATAGAAGCATATGCTGCCATGCCCACAACTTCAATAACCAAATGCACAAGGGGAAAACAATGTCCATGGTCCCCAAGGGAACATGAGACAGCAGCCAATATGGCAGGCATCAGCAGCAGGCTGACAGAGGGCATGTCAGTGGCAGTAAAAATGTAGTGCACAATGGGCAGTGCCTTCATAATTGGAGCGTGTGGACCACTCCCCCCTTCACAGTGTCTAGGGGACATTACCTAAAACACATACTGGAGCATAAATGCGATTACAGTATCCTGTAGGATTTCCCCCATGCTGTAGCACACTTCTATATGTTGTAGTTACATAGTATGTACTGTACACTGAGCACAACTCATTACTTCTTCTGCCACCATTCATTTGGTTATTAAAGCTGTGAGCATGACAAGGTGTGCTTCTCTTTGCCCACAGGGAATTTGCAAACAGCCATATTTCTTTGCAGCTGAATGTCACTTCAGCCATGTGTCCCCAGTCAAATGTACCACAGGGAAATGTCACGCTGGCTAGGCGCCTGAACTCTGGAAAGGGAAAATGTGTTATGGTCTGATGAGACCAAGGTTGAACTTTTTGGCCACAGTTTCAAAAGGTACGTTTGGTGCAAAAACAACACTTTGCATCACCAAAAGAACACTATCCCCATGATGAAGCATGGTGGTGGCAGTATCATGCTTTGGGGTTGCTTTTCTTCAGCTGGAACTGGGGCTTTAGTCAAGGTGGAGGGAATTATGAACAGTTCCAAATAAGTCACTTTTGGCCCAAAACCTTCAGATGTCTGCTAGAAAGCTGAAGATGAAGAGGAATTTCACCTTTCAACATGACAATGACCTCAAGCATATATCCAAATCAACAAAAGAATGGCTTCACCAGAAGAAAATTAAAGTTTTGGAATGGCCCAGCCAGAGCCCAGACCTAAATCCAATAGAAAATCTGTGGGCTGACCTGAAGAGGGCTTTGCACAAGAGATGCCCCCGCAATCTGACAGACTTGGAGTGCTTTTGCAAGGAAGAGTGAACAAATATTGCCAAGTCAAGATGTGCTATGCTGATAGACTCCTACCGAAGAAGACTGAATGCTGTAATTAAATCAAAAAGTGCTTCAACAAAGTATTAGTTTAAGGGTGTGCTCACACAACAAAGTATTAGTTTAAGGGTGTGCACACTTATGCAACCACCGTATTGTACGTTTTTTATTTTTTATATTTTTCCCCTAACAGATTTGTTTGTTTTTCAATTGAATTGTACAGATTATAGGTTGCATTAAAGGTGGGAAAAGTTTTGAAATGATTTATCACAAAAACCTGGCATTTTAACAGGAGTGTGTAAACTTCTTATATCCAATGTGTGTGTATATATATATATATATATATATATATATATATATATATATATATATATATATATATATATATATCTTTAGATATATATATATATATATATATATATATATATATATATATATAGGAGCACTGCATACTATTGATGCCTGGAAAAATGTTTACCTATATCTCTGCATATGTATATATATATATATATATATATATATATATATATGTGTGTGTGTGTGTGTGTGTGTGTGTGTGTGTGTGTGTGTGTGTGTGTGTGCGTGTGTGTGTGTCTGTGTGTGTGTGTGTAAGCATTTTCCAGGAAGCAATAGTAAATAACTACAACACTATTCCAATATACATACAAAAAATACTTAAAGCAACAATTCCTAGAATAGCACAGTAAAAAAGAAGCATCATAGACCACTAAGGTTACTAACAAATGCAATAAATGTTTACATAACAGATATTCTAACTTAAGGTTAAACTAAAGGATAATAAAAAGAAGGATGTATTTTAAAACTGGTTTGGTAGGCATAATCCCCAAATAAACATCTCACATATGAGTAATAAACAGGAAAAAAGCTTTGCAAAATGTTTTATATAAAGATAGCGTACATGAATAACAATATAGGAAAAGAGGAATGAAATGACAATCATTTTAATTATGTACAAGACCCAGTGTTCAGGGCAAAGATATTGCTAATTATGTTATTTATTCTATTTATTTATACTTTGCTGACCTGGTTACTTTGGAACTTGGGTGGTGGCCGTTGAAGAGATCTGTGTGTTACAGCTTACTAGCTTGTAGTCAGTTAAATCACATTTGTAGCTTCTGCCCTTGTTTTAGCAACCCAACATGTGGGTGATAATTGCATTTTCTGAAATTGCCTTTTGTTTACCCTTGATCTCCATGCTGAAGCATGTCTTCCATCCTGTTGTGATGTATATTCAGGTATTTGAATTTCACACTCACTAGCAGAATCTGTCTTGATTAATTGCATCAGCGGTGCTTTACTTTTGACTTTCCATCTGATTGTTGACCTTCCAGGCATCTGTGCAACATATTCAAACCATTGGCTCTCACATTTTTGTGTATGCTTTTTCCCAATGGAAATATCAAAGACCTTTTTGTAGGCATATGCTCAGACCCTTTTCTGCAGCTGTTTGGTAAAACTGGCATATCCTATGCAGTGGGGCCATCTTACTGTGTATAGAGAGAATAACAAACACACCTCTCAAGGCTGTTTTTTCCTCTGTAGTGATAAACAAGGAAGTCATGCACCCTGATTGTTCTACACTTTTTCTGCACTGAGGACAAGCTTGAGGGTTATGAATTTCTATTCTGTGAAACGGTCATTCATACAGAAGAGAAACCAGTGCTCTCCAGTCTCTCAGCTTCAACTGCCTAGACATCGCTTGATTCAATGTTTATAATATAATGGTCACTCACATACATTGGTCTCTTGCCCTATCATGTCTAAGTTCAATCTACTTACCTGTAGCCCCTGAGATGCTAACAGTGCCATTAGCTTTTCTTCATGCTCTGTGGGTACTCCGATACTTACAATATTGCCATGTTTCTCTTTTCCTTTGTCTCCCCTCCACCACCACTCCACCTGAGGTAGTTACAGCTGGCTTAGCAGCACTGTCATATTGTGGGGGTTTACTTCTCTTCTGGTAATGAACATCATATTCTTTACTACTGGAACATTTCAGAATGATAATAAAATATTGCGGATTTTCACTGTCCCCTTGGTCACTTGCACTATGCTCTACACTACCTCAGCAGTTTTGGTGTTGAGAAGGAGACAATAGCTTTTGCTCATATTGTTTTAATTTATTCTTTGCTTTCTTGGAATTGGTGAATGCTAATTATCCTTGTACTCTTCCCCCAGAAAGGGCTATGGCTCCTGATTTACCTGGCAAGCAATGCAAAGAATGCACAGCTGTGTAAATTACCATGGCTGGAAGAAAGATTTAACACCATCAGCAGACTTTGGTCACCCATTGACTCCCGTGGCAGCAGTCATGGTGAAGGTAAGTTCACGGAACACTATAATTCAGCAAAGACAGGGCGTGTCTCTCAGAGAGAGAGAGAGAGAGAGAGAGAGAATGTATGTGTGTGTGTGTGTGTGTGTGTGTGTGTGTGTGTGTGTGTGTGTGTGTGTGTGCGCGCGCGCGCGCGCACATGTGCACATGTGCACACATGGGTGTTTGAATGTATGTGTGTGAATCTAGGGAGGGGCCTTTGCCAAAGCAATGTGTGAGTCAATAGAGTAAGCACTTATCATTGCCAGAGGTACAACAGTGTGATTCAGAGAGATGTTTATGAACTGATTAGGAGGTTTTCCTCACTGCAGTCACAGATGTTTGAATTGCATTTTCCCCCAGCTGCATAACTTGACCTACATGCAGTAGACAAGTTACATAACTGGTAGTATTCTTTCCGAATCTTAGTCACTAGGCACAGCTTGCTGTGATCTGCTATGCACCACACAAAAGATGCCGTATTCACCTACTTTCTCTTAATGAACTGTGGATCTCAAAGTAACAGTATCTTGCTGCTGTGAATATGAATGGTTACATTTATTTTTCCGCTGATGCAATATTTTACATTAGCACTGTTAAGTATTGCATGACCTCCTGAAATAGCTTGATGTCAAAGGTTCTTTCAGGCACCATTTCCATTGTTTATTTAGCAGCACTTTTCTTAGTGATTAAATGTTTATATTTATTTACAAGCAACTTCATGTGACTAACAGTGATATTTTTCTTTAACCAATTTGATGTGTCATAACTGTAATTTTCGCACAATCTGTATTTGAGACAGTAAGCTCAGTGCTATATTGTAGTTTTATATAAAACTTTGAAAAAGCATACACACTTGTCTTTCATAACACACAGGATACATCCTAGTGTTGCATAGTTACATTCAGTATTTACCTTCTATAAGAATGATTCCAATCTGTAGCTACACAGTTACAGGTATAAAACTACATTTATAGTTATTTTCTGTATATCACAGTAACTATCAATGATTCTGTGTTAAATTGCCTCAGCAATATCGGTCATGTTGGCTTGTTGATAAACTAAAATCAAACACTTTATATGTTGCTCCATTCTACTGACACAATTCTGACTGAAAGTCATTTTCCTCCCATCTTTTCAACTGCCAAACTGTACTTTGAGATAGCAGTATCTTTCTTAGTCGCATTATGAATGTTTTGTTGGAAGCATTTAAATGGTATAGGCTTTGTCAGTTAGTTTCTAGTAAATCCCCATTACAATTCTTCAGGTTTTTAAGTAACTCTTGCTGCCATCTTTTAATTATAGATCTGTATTTGTATCTTTCCAGAAATATGAAATGTTAAGTACAACTACTCAAAAATGTTAAAGTCCAGTTTTGGGTTGGGTCTGTTTTGACACGATTCCACCAATATAAGAAGCCTGTGAGTACTTTCAGGATGGCTGCACACTGGTCAACAGCTTAATTTCGACTCTGCCAGTGTAAAAAAAGAAACTGAGAGATAAGGGTTAGTAATTCTGCCAGCATTAGTAAAATTCAGTAACTGGCTAGTAAGTACACTGCATGGATGCCAGCAAAGAAGAAACTTAGAGAGCCTGAAAGAAAATCAAGTAGAAAAGGAAAAGAGAAAACAGTGAATGTTAAGAATCCTCCAGTTGGTCAACAAAAAGCTGTTCAATTTATAGGTTTAGTACAAGAGATGGCTTCCAGTAATTTAGAGGAAAAATAAATCAAATGTATTCAGAACTTATTAAAACAAATGAAACATTGAATGAGTATACCAGCTGAAATAACAAAAGGCTTACAAATGAAGAAGCTTTAAGCAGCTGTTCAGATGAACTGATAAACCTGCAAAAATTAGAGGTCAAAATGAAGAAAAGGTTCAAAAAGAGCTGTTTCAAAAAATGGTAGAATTAGAAGACAGAGCATGGAGCAAAAACCTAAGATTTTCTGCTGTAACAAAGAAACTGGAAGAAACAGTCTGTATTAATTTTTGAAAGCACAGATAAGGAATTGGACTGATATTGCACAACAGGATTCATTCAGTGAAAGGGCATATCGAGTGTATGATCCAAATCTGGCCATGAGAAAGCAGCCAAGACCTGTATTACCAAAGATGTAATCATGCCACCAAAAAGAGTTGATCCTGATAAAACTGTGGCAGAAGGACAAAGTGTTACAAAATGGAGGCAGTAACGTATTTGTAGAAAATAATTATTCAGTGTATACCAGGCAGAAGAATAGCAAATTTATTCCAGTAATCAGGGAATGTCAAGAGGCAGGCATGAGATTCAAAATGCTGTATCCAGCTGCCTTCAGAACATTTTTTCCTGGAGGATCAAAGACATTTTGATAGAGAACAGGCTAAGGACGAAATCAAAAAGTTTGTACAACAAAAAAGAGCCATCAAACAGAAATGGGCTCTACTTCTCATTCATCTGATAATAAAGCTCATGGAGAGGTTTTGCCAATGAAAAAATTTCCAATGTTCCAAAGGAAAATACTTGAGAGACAGTAAAAAGCATAGGAGTTGACAAGAAGAATCAGGAGTGTCTTAGACTTGAACTAGAGTCTGGTATTTTGAGATGGAGTTGAACAGGAAGAAGACCAGCAACGGCAAAATTAGTGAATAAATGCAAGACTATAAAGCATCAAACAATTTTGTGAAATATGTCTTTACAGGAAAAAGTGGCTGAGAAAGATTGGACTTTTGTTGACTTTGTTAAACTGGTGGGTGGACTGAAAAGCTTATACCCCACTTCATGTCATTAATGTTTGGAAAAACACTAAAATGAAAAAAATGGTCACTTTAAGTAAAATAAATTTTGTTCTTAAAAGTACTTGTATAAAACATTTCATGATATAAATTGCATGTTATGTAATAAAGCAGATTTGTGTAGTATGTTGCCAGGGTTATCTGAAATGAGGGCATGAGGGTAAGTCTTTTCAGTGATTGTTGTACATGATAAAGATACTAAAGTAAACAAATACTTGTTTTTTTTAGTTTTAAGAAATCTAGGCATTAACATAAAAGGAGAAGAAAACTGGACAAAAGCATGCTTAAGTTAATATGCTGTAATCTTGGGCTGTTGGGCTGGGGATGGGTTATAAAAGGGCACTGCTTATAATATTTGCACAAATGAGATGTGTTCTCTTACTTTTGCATAGCTGAATGGCTGTATTATTGTCTTGGCTTAATCTAAAAACAAGTTTTTTGTATGTAAGCACATGGGTTTGAAAAGTAAGAAAACACTGAATGCAATTACAAGTTCTCCTTTAGAAAATAAATGTTCAGTGTGAGTCATACCTCTCAACTTCTTAGAGCAAGGAGTCTGGACACAGCCATAAATAATGGGGGGACAAAGACTTAAAATAGGAATAACAGGTTTTGTATTAGCACAAATTTTCAGAAAGGTAGAAAGTCTGTATCTCAAATGTCTGTAATTATTTTCTGACTTCACTCCTCAACAATGTCCCAATTATTTGCCAGAAAACCACAATTTTATGAAAAATAGACCAAAAATAAGAGGCAAAAATCTGGACATTCTGCAAATATCTGTACAGTTGAAGGGTATGGTGTGAGTTGAAAAGTCAACAGCTGAGGGTTGTTGTAACTTCTGTTTTTATATTTCCATGGGGACAAGCTGACTACAGATGCAAGCAATAATTCTTGAGAGGTTTGATCTTGTTTACTGAGGGGACATGTAAAATATAAGGGTACAAGGGCAAGCAGATCAGTAAAAAACACAGTTTGAAATTATTGGAGTGAATAAGTGCAGCTTCCTGGTACCTAAATACTTCATTGTATTCGCTAGAACACCGTATAATTTAGTTTTATTTAAAAATAGCTAGTGCACTTTTAAGTTAATATTTTCTGAAAGCCTACAAGGTTTTTTTTTTAATCTGGGAGGAGAATAGAGATAAGAAAAGAACAGAGACCAATCAGTGTATGTGAGAGCACAGACTGTAATATGCATTTTAGTATGGATAAACTTACTTTTAGATTAGGTACTATCTGTGGGTGCAGCTGTCAGTTTGGGACAATTGATCCTACCATGTGGGTTAAATATCATTATTAAATATCATTATTTCAAAATGCACATAGTTTTGTGTACTTGTTTTAAGCTAATGGGTTATGGGGTGTTCTGGGGATGTATTTGTTTTTCTGTTCAAGGATTTTCATTAAAACAAAAAGTTTTGAAAAATGTGACATAAATTCAAATGGAGATGACAAGAAACAACTGTATAAAAAAATCAACCTGCCAAACATTAGTGGGTGCATGTAACAAAAGTTGGAAATAGACAATTAAAAAAGCTGTCATCATACCTCTTAACCTCGTAGAGCAAGAAACCTGAAAAAAGCCATAAACAAAAGTGGGACAAAGACCCAAAATAGGGACAATTTTTAAATATTGCTTTTACAAACTTAGAAAGTTGATAGAATAACATGTTTTACATTAGCATGAATTTTCTGAAGGGTATGAAGTCTGAAAATCAAGTGTCTGTCATTATTTTCTAACTTTAGTCTTTAGTGATTTTCCACTAATTTGCCAGAAAAAAATAATTTTATGAAAAATGGACTAAAAATATGAGGCAAAAATCTGGACATTCTGCAAAAATTGGTACAGTTGAGAGGTATGGCTGTCGTGTATAACAGTGTAAATATTAACATCTTACCATAATTTATTTTGGCATGTAAATGACCTCACAGGTATAGACAAAAAGGTAAGAGTATTGAATTGTATTAAGAAATGCAGACTGCAAATAGCAAAGCTACAAGAGAAATACTTGGAAAGAAATGAGCATGTGAATTTGATAAAGAAATGATTTCAGGATGGATATTCAGCATAATATCAAGGACAAAAGAAAAGACAAGTTGTTCTTCTTTCGGCTTTTCCCGGTTAGGGGTTGCCACAGTGGAACTCCAGTCTGCTAATGATTGGCAGTAGATTTTTATGGTACTGAGGTGCCAGCTTGATGCCCAACCTTCAATGAAGGCATGCCCATTTACGCATGTCTTTCATACACCACTCAACCGTGGGGAGGACATGCAGACTCCACACAGAAGGCGTTCCAGCCAAGAATCGAACAGGAGAGCCTCTTGCTGTGAGGCAACAATGCTACCGCTGCACCACTGTGGCTGCTAGGGAAAAGACAAGTAATTACACTATTTGCTAGAGATGATAGAAGAGGAAAAAGACAATAATGGCAGATTTGTGGCAGTAAGGGGCTACTGGCAAGGGGGAAGATTATTCTGGCATGTATTTTTATTCTTCCTAAAACTGCTGTTATGGTGCTTAAGAAAAGGTTGGGAAAATAATCAGCTTTCAGCAGGGAATATTATTTAGAGGTGTGGACTGGAACTTGATTTGCAACAATGAGGATGTATCTGGGGGACCTAGAAGGGAAATATAACAGAAGAGGGTAGATTTCTGAAGAGATTTATCAAAATATTTGGTATAGAAGGTGTGAATTCATTAGTAGGAACCCTGAGAGAATTCATATATTATTCCCCAAGGTATAACCACTGAGCTTGACTAGACAGAAATTATATTTCACAGGAACATATGCATTTAATTGAAAGCTTCAAAACATATCCAAGAACTATTTTAAATCAGGCACCAATAAAAACTAAGATAAAATGCAGGGTAATTAAATAAAAAAGAGACACTGGCCCATCCCCACCTACCCATTAAAAAGAGAGGTATTTAAGGAATAGGTAGTGAAAATTATTCAAGAATTATTAGGGAAGATAGTCAGACATTATAGCTACTGGGTGGGATAAAATGAAAGTAGAGTTTAAAAACTGAGTAGAATAAAAGAAAAAGAGTTATGGTTAAGAAGTAGCAGGAATTATTTAGAGAGGCTGACAAAGGATAAAGTACTGCAGAATAAGGGACACATCACGAAACAAGAAGAGGCGCAACTGCAGAGTGCTAAAGAAAATAAGCCAGTATCTGGATAATGTGCATGAATTAAGTAACTGTTTTTTGATAATAACTCCAGAGCACAAAGGCTTTGAGAACAACAAATTAGGCAACTGAAAGTATAAAAGGTTGTTGCCAAGATTAGTCAGCCCATAACAAGAAAAATAACCACAGATACTATAGAGGCATTAGAGATATTTTGGAAATTTAATGAAATTTTGTATAAAGCAGAGAAATGTGGAAATCAAGAAAGAGCACAAGTACAAATATCTATGGAAGGCTTAAGTATGCCAAGGTTAGAGGTAGATGAGCTCAACAATTAACAAGCGATGAGATAAAAATGGTGAAGTCTAGTGAATTTGCAGGAAAATCTCCAGGAATAGATGGTATTCCTGTGGAAGTTTGAAAGCTGGGAGGAAGGGAGGTGATAAAAATCTGGAAGATTTTTTTAACAGTAATTTAAAAGGATGGGAAGCACCAACATCCTGGAAAAAACTGTGGTGGCTATAATACCTAAAGAAGGTAAAGAGCCATCAGACCCAGCTTCAGATAGGCCCATTCAATTTTAAACCATGATTGTAAGGTGTCTATAATAGCTAAAGGAATGACAAAGATGTTGCCAAAATTGATAGATATAGATCAATCTGGTTTTGTGGAGGGGAGGCAAACAGATGACAACATTAATCCAGAGAGAAGCAGAATGTCAGAAAATACTGCTCTCTTTGGTGGGTCTTGATACAGAGAAAGCATTCAGCAGAGTAAACTTGGATTTTATGAGTAGGGCAATGGAAACATTTGCATTCCCTAATACAATAATGTTATTTTGGTGGCTATATTAGGGATAAGAGGCAAAAATTAAAGTGGGAGGGTTCCTCTATGATACGTTGTGTCTGAACAGAGGAACCAGGTAGGAGTGTTCTCTTTCCTGTTTGTTATTTCCATTACATTTAGAGCCACTGACAAAGACAATAAGGGCTCAGAAATTAAAGGATATAATTGATATGGTAATCAAGAAAGCTGTCTTTATCTGCAAACAATATTATTTTGTACCAGATAAAACCAGAAAAGGACATCTCATGGTTGTGGAACATTCTGAGACAGTTTTAAGTCTTTTTCAGATTTAAAATTAATGAAGACAAAACAAAGGCTATAGCTGTATTTTATGTACCCACACGTGAATTGGTTTGGCAAAACCCATATTTATTGGTACATGATAAAATGAAGCATTTAGGAGTACAGATTAAAAAGACTTCTGTTATGGCAGCTAAGGATATATGGGAAAAGACTAAATAAAATGTATTACAAAAACTTAGAAACCGGAAGCTCTTGTTTATGGATATAGGTGGCAAGATATAAGCATTGAAAATGTTTTATTCCCTTTAGTTTTAAGGCATATTTTGATCAATCAGAGGAGATCTTGTGGACAATAATTTAAAAAAAATAAAGGAATTAATCTGGGGGAAAGAGGACAAGATTTAAGTGGGATAAATTGATCCTTCCAAATAGAACAAGGTCATTTAGGATTACCTGACTTGAAGGGATATTTTAGAGCTACACATCTAAGGCTCATATACATAACACAAGCAGAAAGCTATAACTCAAAGTGGAAAGGGAGGATGATGAAACATGGAGGAAATTCAAGAAATAAGGAGAGAGTGGTATTTTGGATGCAGATCCTTAAGTCCACCTCTACAAAGAGGCTAGTCACAAGTGGAGTCCCTCAGGGATCCCTCAGGGATCCGTCCTGGGACCGCTCTTTTTTGGCATTTACTTTTCTGAAGTCAAGGCCAATGTCAGTAGCCTCTGGATGACTAAATTTGCAGGTGACTGAAAATTAGGAGGTGTCATTAAATCCCCCACTGACACAAATGTTCTCCAGGAAGGGCCAACACAAACGAACAACTGGTGTCAGAACCATGGACTAAAACTAAATGCCCAAAAATGCATAATAGTATCCTTTGGGAAGTCAGCCACCCCTGGTAACTATCATATTGACAAGACACCCCTAAGAGTTGATCCAGTAGTCAGGGACTTGGGACACACATAAACAGTAATCTAGCCTTTGACCATCACATCTAAAGTAGTAAGGAAAATGAAGGTATGGCATCTAGGTCCAAGGAAGTCATTATTCCACTGTTTTCAGCATTTGTATTCAGCATTTTATTGAGTAAAAATCTCCCTTTGATATGTACCTAACCAGGCATTGCAGCAATCTGAATAGTTGCAGATGCTCCTCACTAAAAGAATACAGGGCATAATTAACATGTCCTGTGCTGACCTCCTCAAGGCCCTGTCCCTTTATTATGTCTCCTACAGGCTGTTGAGGGGAGAACTATGCCTGGTATACAAGGCTTTTTCAGACCCCACTCTAATGGACTTCTTGCATATCCACAAAACAAACAGCACCAAACTTAAACCTTGCCTGTGATATGACCTGTTGGAGAGACAGGTATGTATCCCAGAGACTACCCCTATTCTTGAACAGGCTCCCCATCCATGTGAAGCAGAGTTCCTCCCTAACCCAATTCAAGTGAAACTTGGACAATTGGATGGGGAACAGGAAATTAATCCGTGGTTTGGCACCTATCTCTCTAATGGACACAGGCAGCCTGCAAATGGTTCATCTCCTGGGGCCCTGCTTGTAAATGTTTCATTTAAGCGCCTGCTTACACTTATCAAGGGTACCAGAACTTGTCAGAGATCTGAGATACATGGCTGGGCTTAAAAAGGCCCCTATAGCTGTTAGCCTAGTAAATACCTATGAACCTATGAAGGAGAATAATATCAGTCACACAGAATATTATATTCATAAAATAGAAGAAAGTTTTCAAAGAACTAAGCCAAAACAAGAATGGAGAAAGAAGATCTTGCTGATAGGGATGACTGCAAGTAGGGGTAAAGGGAATAGGCAAGAGGGGGCTGGAATTTTACTAAGAAAAACTGGCAAAGGAGCCAAGTTAGTGGGAACACATAACTAGAGAAGAAAAGAGTAATAGAATGGAAACAGGCCAGGAAGACATTTGGACTGCAGGCTAGAGATTGCTTTTTTTTTAGGGATTGATATCATAGTATCGGCAAAGAGAGAGGGAAAGGGGATTCCTAAGTGAAAGGCCTACTCTGGTAGAGTTTTTAGTTGAATCTAGAACAGAAGCTGCTGTTAAAAAGGGGTGACTGGTAGAGCATATAAAATATTGCAAGATAACTATAGGAATACATTACAGGAGGTTAGAAAAGACTGGATAAGAAAATATCGGGAGGACATATGTATGGCTCCCAAGTATACAACAAAGTTTAGAAGATTTAAGGTTTTTGCTTGAAAGTATTTGCATAGGCATTTTTATACTCCAAGCAGACTCCAAATAATTTTTCTTCCGGCAGATGGCAAATGTTGTACTCATGATGGGGAAGAAATGGGAACATATGTTTTGGGAGTGTACTATGATGGCAGACTTTAAAAACTCCCTATAGAGTACTCTGTCAGAAATATTAGTTGAGCAAATGGCTGTAACTAAGGAAAGGATTTTTTTGAACTGGGGCATAAGATCTGAATTACCTAGACATAGTAAGGCCTTGTTAAGTTTAATTCTGTTGGCTGCCAAAAATGCAATTACTAGAAAATGAAAATCAAAGTCTAAGCCAATCAGTGGTGGCTGGTGACTTCAAATTAAAGAGGGGCTGCAGGAGACAGCTGAATGTGTGGGGTCAATGGGAAGGGGTGTGGCCAACTAGAAAGGGGTGGGGCTATGCTCAAAAACACAACTGGAACTTTAATTAAATACACTACACTGCCCAGGGTGCCAAACCATCATTACAACAGTCCAATCAAGACAAAATGAAGTGTAGAAGAAAAAAAATATTTCAATGCACTGGCTACATGACAGCTTACTTAATATCTAGATGGAAACAAAAAGGTTGTGAGGCATGAAAAAATAAATTACTTTTTAAATACATTACTGGAATACTAGCCAAAATCAAGTATAAAAAACAAGATTCTGCTTGCACTGCAGTTCTAATTATAACTTATATTCAGCTTTATAAAAGTACCAAGTAACATGCTGAAAGTAGAAATCTCTGTGATACCCCCACTTGTAAAAATTTTTCTTCTCCAAAAAAGACCTCCTGCCTGACAACAACAACTATCTACTTGTTTCATGGGAAAAACATGATCAAAATAAAAAATGAGCAGCAAACAAGAAACAAGCTCAAGATAAATTACTTAAAGGATTACTGCACAGGTTATGGACCACAAATGATAGATTGGCATTTTCTTTAGTTTATGGGTAAAGCCTGCAAAGATAACTGCAAATCTCCAGCAAATGTAATGAGCTTCTGAAAATTCTGTAATCCTGTCCTTTATTACACAAATTGTCATATGCATTTCAATACCTAAGGCTTGTACATTATCTAGTTATGTAAATATTCTCTGCATGGCAACAACAAAAAGGCTTTCAGTGTTGGTAATTATTTAACAGTATGCTTATTAAAGGTTACGTGCATCTTACAATCTCAGACAAGCTTACCCGACGGTCATTAAAGCATTGCTACTTAAACACAAAGCAACAGGGCACTGCGACAGCATGCATTTTCTGAATAATAAGTAGCATAAATCAACAGTATAACAATATGACAGAAAACCAGAACATTATGCAAAATCAAGGACAGATGAAAAGCCACTGTCGTACTTGTGTCCACCTTGGATGGGGGAATACTCTGCACACTTACACTGCATAACTGCTCCTTGGCTTGCTTGGACACATCCAGAGTCATTACATGTGGGAGTGGGGTGCAGCAAGTATGTCACAATTTGAAATGTCTCTGGCTGATAGTGATAGCTCTGACACTCATACCTCTCAACCTCAGAGCAAGAAATCTGGACAAAGCCATACATAGAAGTGGGACACAGGCCCAAAAATAAGGACATTTTTTAAATATTGCTCTTATGAACTTAGAAAGATAATAGAATAGTAGTAGGTCTTGCATTAGTATGAATTTTTTGAAGGGTATGAAATCTGAAACTCAAATGTCTGCCATTATTTTCTAACTTCAATCTTTAATGATTTGTCAATAATTTGGAAGAAAACCGCAATTTTATGAAAAACAGACCAAAAATGTGATGTAAAAATATAAAATTGCCACACAACACAGCTGGGAATCTGTCAAAGAAGGGACACCTTTTTAATATTAGTACTGTTAACTTGAGCAGCTGATGAAATAAGAGCATCTACCTGCATTTCTGAAATAAAAGTAATCTATAACTCTGATCATTACAGTTATTTATAATTGTAAACCCTCCACGTTTTCTTCCAAAATTGCCATTTTGCGAAGGGGTTATTAGGGGAGAGCAACATTTTGAGCCATAATTGGGGACAGTTGAGAGTTCTGGATATTCTATAAAGCAATTTATTTGCATGTACCTCTCAACCTCTTAATGCAGGAAATCTGGACAAGGCCAAATAAATATATTGGAGGAACATACAAACAGTACTAAAAATTGCTCTTGTATAAGCTTAAGACAGTTGATAGAATAACAGGTCTTGCTTTAGCATGCATTTTTCAGAAGGTTATAACATCTGAAACTCAATGTCTGTCATTATTTAGTGACTTTATTCCTAAATGATTTGCCAGAAAACCACAAATTTTATGAGGAACAAACCAAAAATAAGAAGCAAAAATCTATTCAGTCTGCAAAAATCCAGACAGTTGAGAGGTATAGTTCAGCCGGGGCTGTCTGAGTTTGTTGCCCTTCCCCCCTCACAAAATCATGGTCGAATGGAGCCTCCCCCCTGCAGCCATTCCAATGTCCCATTCCTTGGTTATTTCACCCCATTTACCATAAACACTAAATACTGCTTTACTTCTGCGATGATTTGGATTTCATTTGAAAGTTTTATTTTGCATTTTACAGCACAAACACTAATAGGCATCTGCTAAACAAAGCAATGCAGTCTCACAATGAAAATAGACTTAGCATTAAAACTTCTCTGCCCTTGAAACTCACATTCCTTGAAACAGCATTGAAACTCACATTCAAAGAAAATACATGTTGCCAGTGGCAGATAAAGATTAACTTTGGGCTGTTTTCAAATCATAGGCCCCTTGAACACGAAACATACACATGATCTTTGTTACACCTTCCTGATTGTATTAAATTATATTCCTTGTACAATATAGTACAGTTGTTAGAGGTCATTTTAAATTTATTGTTTTGAACATTTTTCCAGTGAACAATGAAACAAAATGCATGCACCAATAATGACAAAACTGCCCAATTCAGAACATGTCCTTCATAAAAGTCTACTCAAACTTACATTTCCATCATAAAAGTCTACACAGACTTCTACAGTCCACCAGTATTAGTAAATATGCGCAATCTCTGAAGAAGTAAAAGTCATCTATATAATTCCACATTAAAGAAATCTGTAACTAATGAAGAGGTTGCTGCTAGCAAACAACTTTATATGTCATTGTTTCATCTACAAATAATGTGTTTGTTGCCCTTGAGGAATAAATTGTCCATGTTGCATTAAAAAAAATGATAAGCTAGTAATATTGCAGTAGGGAATGAATGGCAAACTGATAACAGGTTCATAGTTACTAGGTATCTTCGCCAAAAAGTACTGCAGCATCCCCCTCATTTACAGCACAGTACAGTATCAGCAATACATCTACCTGCTGAGGGGGTTGAACCCACAGCCTTATGCATCAAAAGCAAGTACACTACCTGTTGTGCTATTAACAATGCAAGCTGACTCACCATAAGCAGTACTAAACTTTTGTTCCCCTGCAGCTCTCAGCTCCTTGCAAAATCTACTCGACACTGCACTGTATCTCTAAACTTTGCAGCACAAGAAATCTGGAAAAAGCCAAAATTTATTGGGGGGGACAAAAGCCTAAAAACCAGGGACATATTTTAAACATTGCTTGTATAATGTTGGAAAGTTGCTACAATAAAATGCTGTGTTACCATCATACATTTCACTGCCAAGTCTTAAACCCAGGGGGAACCCTATGCAAAACAGTCAGAGCAACATACCACTATGCCAAATCAGTTGTTTTGTGAAAGGGAGGAAGACTGAAACTTAAATGACTACCATTTAGTGAATTCAGTTCTCACCTCTTAGCACAAAACACCTGAACAAAGCCAATAATGGGGGAATACAGCCCCAGACATATTCAGTGAATTCAGTTTTCACCATACCTCTCAACCTCTTAGCAAAAACACATGGACAAAGACAGTAATGGGGGAATACAGCCCCCAAACATATTCAGTGAATTCAGTTCTCACCTTAGCTCTCAACCTTCACACAAAAAACCTGGACAAAGCCAATAATAGGGGAATACAGTCCCAAAAATAAGGACAAATTTCAAATATCCATGTTATAAACTTAGAAAATTGCTAGAATAAAAGGTCATGTACTTTCTGAAGAATATGAAGTCTGAAATTCAAATGCCTGTTATTTTTATTTAACATTTGTTAACCAGGAAAGTCTGACTTGGAACAAAAGCCAATTTTCAGCAGAGCAGGGAGAAACACGTCTTTGTAAGATGGGAAGACATGCAGACTCCACACAGAAAGCACCCCAGCCAAGAATCAAACCAGAGAACCTGTCACTGTCAGGCAACAATGCTACCAGTGCACCACTGCACTACTCACTTTGCCAGGAACAAGAAACATACAGAAACCACAGATTTTATGAGGAACAGAACAAATATGATTCCAAAACCTGCAAATCTTTTACAAATGGTGGTGGGTAGGGAATTCAGGCCCTTACTACCTGCACCCAAGGTACAGCGTTCAAGCCTGTGTATTCTCTACCCACCACCATGTGTTCTCTCTACACACACACACACACACACACACACACACACACACACACACACACACACACCATTTGTCCTGCTCCGTAGCAACACACCCTACCAGCAGATCAAAATCCTCATCCTGGCTGAACCTCCACAGCAGCAAATCAGAATCCTTGTTTGTAGCAGCCTCTGCAAAATCTGTTGTGAACCTCCATAGCAGCAGATCAGAATCCTTGTCTTCCATAGCAGCCTCTGCAAAATCCTGGCTGAATCTGTCCTTTTGTAGCAGCCCATGCAAGCTTTACTGGTTTCCCCTGTGAGACGAGAGTAGGCTGGAGCCTCCAGCTTGCGGGTGATGCAGTCCAGTGTCCTTCCAGTCATCACCACACAGACTTCTGGGCTGGCAGGGCAGAGATCCCTTTCTTTCCTATCTGGACTGCCTAACACAGAAGTCTGGAGTACTGAGCTACTTATTGATTACTACAGGCCAGCAGTGAACCTACTTCCTGAAATACACATCTGTTATAAAAATATTGTTTGTTTTGCATTCCTGTCTAGTGTACCTGCTTAAATACATTTCCATTAATTACTTGTACGCATCATCATTTACTATTACAGTTTAGCATGGAATCTGCTATCTGAGAGATAGGCTAAGAAAAAAGCTACATGAATCCTGCATTCCATTATGCAGGGGAAAAAATGAAATGTTTATTTCTGCATGATGATGATTACATTTAGGACATATCTTGCATGTTTTTCATGACACAGGTACTCCTTCAAGGATCATTAGTAAGGGAAAAAAAGTAATAGATTTAAGAAATGAAGACGATTTGTGCTAAGGAGTTAGTGGTGTCAAATAATTTATATCCAGGGATACTCCTGGAGTTCTTTGTAAACAAAAGAAACTAGACTATCAACATCATAAAAGGTTGTCTACACATACTGACCCTGAAATAAAAAAAAATGATCTAGAAGTGCAAAGAGAGAAATAAATGTTAGTTGGAGGTCTTGCACCTTCTGAACTACCACAATTGAAGAATTACTACATCAGGGCTGACTTAAAGCAAATACAGTGCAGATAAACGTTTCTCTGAAATGGAAAACCTTGTATGAGTATAGTAAATTGGTATACAGACGTCAGCATAGATTGATTTTGATATTTTATGTAATCACAGTTAGGTGTCAAGTATTTTTATCTAATTTTGAGAAAAATCAAGATTCCTAAGCTTTCTTTTCTCAGGAATCTTCTATAGCAAATAGCAGGAGCATTATTTCTGTAGGAACAATTAACCAGCACTTAGTTGAAGGAAAACCAGCATGGGAGGCCCCGTGTCTCATTTTATAATATTATTGGACTAGAAAAAGCAGTTTCCTTACTAATAACAGTTTAGCAGCATGTATCCGGACTTATTAAAATGATATCAGGGCATTTATGACCTGCAGTAGTTCTATAACATGATAATAAATACCTTGAGGAAAGGGAAAATTTCCCAGCAGGGATGTCATTCCCAAAGAATGATGTATCATAGTCACTGGCAGCTGCAATAATTAATACTGCAACTACTGTGTATTACCATCAGTACCTGTGTAGAGGAAAAATGTGTAATTAAGGGGCACCAAAGAGAGCAAAGCAGAATTTTATTTTTAAGTGGCTTCTTTAGAAGGTATGAGAAATAGAGTGAATCATTTTCACTTTGGATAACTACACCACAGGAAACATCATGAAGAGAGGAAAACAGTTTAGTAGTGATCATAAAAAAGTGATGTTTTTTTTTTTCAAAGAAATGGGAACTGGACTTAATGTCAAATAAGGAAATATGTTCTGAATCAAGTATAGGAGCAACACAGAACTGGAACTGGTATTGCAGATAACAAAGCTGAAACAATATCTATTGAGTGTTGTAACAGACTGCCTACAAAACTGAAAAGAAATATGCTAGTGAATCACAGAATAGGGGGTCTACCAGCAGGAAGGCAATCTGTAGTGCCAGAGTCTGACTTTGAGAGGTAGTTGTGGCTAATCATAGGGTGCAGTGTCATCTGCAGTCCAAAAATTGCTTTACAATTAGTGTAAGCAACAAGTGTTCAATGCAAATTCCCCTCTCATCCATTTCACAAACATTTTCCACAGTTCTGAGTAGCAGGATGGCTTCCCTATTGTTGAATACTGAGCGCCAAAATATTTGCCATACTGTGTCAAAATTATGAACATTTGCTCCATGCAGTGTGTTAATACTAACAAATAATTTACATATTCACAATTTTAATTTAAAAAAAAGAAAGAAAATATCATTGCAACACATCCATTTTGTAGCTGAGCACCACACTCAAGATGACCTCAGCTAAACATCACAATACCAAGAGTAATAGAGCACTCAGTAAGAAACATATCTGCTAAACTACTGTCTAGCTCAGGGGTCTGCAACCTGGGGCTCTGGAGCCGCAAGCGGCTCTTCTACCCTTCTGCTGTGGCTCCCTGTAGCTTTGAAAAATAATGGCCACTCTACTGCACGACACACACACACACACACACACACACACACACACACACACACACACAAACACACACACACATACATACACATTGTGAGTGATTGAGTTTGAGTGACGGATTTTAAATATTGCTCTTATAAACCTATGAACTTGCTAGAATAACATGGTTTCTGTTATCATGCATTCCACACACACTGAGAGTGTCCGAGCGATCCCCTGGCAGCAGCAACATCTCCTGAAAGGATTCTATACCTCTCTGCCATACCTCTGAAACACTTACCACGAGAAATCTGGACAGAGCCACAAATAAAGGGGGAGCAAAGGAAGAAAAATAGTGACTTATTTTAAATATTGCTGTTATAAACTTAGAAACTTGCTCAAATAACAGTTTCTATTAACACGCATTTTTCACACACACACACACACACACACACACACACACACACATGCAACTGTGTAGATTTATTTGCAGAATGTCCTGATTTTTGCCTCATATTTTGGTCTGTTTCTCATAAAATTGTGTTTTGTGTGGCAAATCATTGAGGGCTGAAGTCAGAAAATATAGACAGACATTTGAGTTTCATACTTCAGAAAAGTCATGCTAATCTAAAACCTGTTATTTTATCAACCTTCTGTTTGTAAGAGCAATATTTAAGAAGTGTCCCTACTTTTGGGCCTTTGTCCTCCCATTATTTATGGCTTTATCCAGATTTATTGCAAGAGGTTGAGAGGTATAAGTCTCACACACACACACACACACACACACACACACACACACACACACACACACACACACACACACACACACACACACACACACACACAGACACTGAGAGCGACTGAGCGATCCCAATATAAATCCTAACAAAGGAACAAAAATAGGGATTGATTTTAAAATATTGCTCTTATAAACATAGTTTTTATATATATATATATATATATATATATATATATATATATATATATAGTATAATAACTATATATAAAACTTTATACATTGTGTTGTCTTCATTTTAGGGGTTGAATAGGTTTTGTGGCTCCAGATGAATTTTATATAGTGGGAGAGGAGCCAAAATGACTCTTTTGATAGTGAAGGTTGCAGACCCCTGGGCTAGCTTAATATTGTATAAAATGTTCACAAGTTAATTATTTTTTAATGATTTATTTTTACATTGCATTGATTTACTTACACAAACAGTTATAATACTAATCTGCAGATGACTACTGATTTTTAGCTGGCACTCTGTATTCAGAAATTGGAACGCACAAGTTTTAAAAGATATAAGACAATGGAACTCGTGAAGATCAGAACCGCAAATGCAATGCAAGCTCTGCTCCAAAAAGTCATGTGAGAAAAGGAAAACGCAGCATATTTTCCTTATAATGGTTGTGGTGGAAATGGCTGAGGAAGAGAGAGAGAGAGAGAGAGAGAGACAGAAAGAGTGTCATTAAATAAAGATTTCTTTCAAAATCATTAAGTGGATACTACTCAACTCCTTCAATATATTACTTGTTCAGGGACAATTGGGGTGTCAGGAGTTTGGTCAAGACTTTTTGGTCAAATATTGCTCATGCAAATGTTGCATTGAATGAAATGTCATCTGACTGAATATGATTCCTACAGTACTTGTAAACGTCATTAAATTTATAGTTACATTTGGGGTTTGGGATGATGTTTGGAATGTTGTTTGATAATGGTTAGGGTTATGGGGTATATTGTTCTTGTGTCATGTATGGAATGGTATAGAAAAGGACAGTGACTGTGTTTTGTGTATTTTCAGTAATTTTTGTGTATTTAGGCAAACTTATCCTCATCTGTTTTCTAATTGTTGACTATTAGGACTCAATTATGTTGTCTTGAATTTCAACTTTAACTTAATTTAGACGTTTTAGCACAAAACACCATTAACATGAAATCATAATCAAGAAATCATCCCACTATATCAAAAGCCATTTCAAAAAGATGGGTTTTAAATGCACTCCTAAAACTGACCAAAATTGAACAATCCTGAAACCGCCATGGTGACAGAATCTATAAGTGAGACCAGCAGCCCCCAAGAAGCTGAACAAAAAATTCAAGTAGGGTGGTAGGGCAAAATCATCTCCTTCAGGAAAGAAGAACCCATGAAGATGCTAATACTTGAACCTTACAGATGTTCCTGTAATACACAGGAATAAAAGTAAGAAACCCAATAGGCCACAGAGACAGCAGCCAGTAAATGTGCAGTAAAATGCAAAACAGTACAAAAACTGTGGATTAGCATTTTTGTTTATTAAATAGAAACTTTAATAAAAGAAAGCACTAATTCACCATTTTTTAACTGTTTTGCATTTGACTACACATTTACTGACTGTTGTACCTGTCAGAGTCTCTGTGGCCTGCAGGTTTCTTATTTTTATTGCTTTTTTTCTCTTTGGTTTCAGGAGTAATACATAGGAAGCCAATGCAGGCTGCTCAAGAAAGGCATTGTGTTTTAGTAATGAGATGTAGGGTCTATATTATAACACTAACTGCAACATTGCCCCAGTTCTTAAATTAAAAAGTTATTTTAGGTAAAACCTACTGTTACTATATAGTTTTCTCTGACTTTAGGTCTGACCCGTATATCAGGCAACACATATTGGATGATTTGGCAGTGTTGTGTGTTATTAGCACTTTGCACTAACACATTAGGTCTAGCTAGTTGACTTGACCGTCTACTATTCAGGGCTTACTTAACCTAACAGCCAGGTTTATAACCTAGTCTTAGTGGTCTTAGTAGGAAGACACAATGGATTCTCACGTGCTGAATCTTTTAGGTCGCACGTGTTTTCCGCAGGGCAAAGGATACTTCTTCCTTTCCTTTTCTCCCCCCCCCCCTTCTTTTTTTCTTTCTTTCTTCCTTAGTCCTGCATGGTTACAGCACAAATAGAATGTTTAATAAACTAAGCCTGAGCAAATATGAGTAGTATTTATCCCTTATACACACCTCATATAAGGCAAATTTGTTTTTAATGTTTTAAGTGAGTATTAGAGTATATTTTTCGATAGATCTACTTAAATATTTTGTACAGTAGTTTATTGTAAATAGTAATGACATCTGTTTTTTGTCATCCATATTATTGTTAAGTCGCTGAGATCTTTTTTCATATAATTGAATCCATTTCTTATTGTTGTGTGCTACTTTTAAAAATGATTCTAAATGTAGGATGTCTTTAACTTTTTAGCACTTTGTATGTGTTTTTAAATACAACTGTTTGGTAACAGGAAACAGGAATATGTCATTTCCTGATGTAGTATTTTTAAAGTGAGTGTTTTTTGTCTAACTTGTTTCTCTGAAGAAGCTGCAGTGGTCTGTGGCGAAAACGCTCTTTTGGTTTGTTCCAAATAAAAGCGTTAAGAAGCTTTTTGACTCGGAGGCGTTTCTGTCTGCAAACAAGGTTCCTCATTGTGTACTTTTTGGTCTGACTTGTTTGAAAGCAGTTTTTGTGGTTTTTCGTAGGAGGATTCCTGTTGGTTTACAGCTTTGCAGCCTTCCGTGTTTTACCTTGTTTACCGGTAGTTGTTAGCAGTTGTCTAACAGTTGAGTTAATGGCAACTGGCAGCACTGCTATGGACACTGACTTAACTTCGCTGATAGCAGGTCTATCAGCTAGACTGGATGACATGAACTCGAGGATGGATACGATGCAAGCTTCCTTCCATGCACTGAGAAATGGTCCGAGCCGGAATGGTTTGACAATAGAGCACAGCCAGGGCCCAAATGAAGATTGGATCCCAGCAGCGCAACCTAACCCTCGGACTATGTCACCTGCCGATGTTCTTGGCACAGGAATGAGCCAAGGACCTGGATTACAGCTTTCCGGTTTAAGTCCGAGTGGCCTGGCAGCAATAAGACGGACTGGTTAAATGCGCTGCAGTGGCCTCTAACGAACGTACCACCGTCCAAACAACTGCTCGGAATGGAGCAGTTGCTGGTTCCAGTAATGACAATATACCTACAGGGTCTAATAATAGAATTCCAGACCTCGGTGGCTGGCTATTGGACACTACTAACTTGTTGTTCACCGAGCAAGGAATAAATACAGGTACTGTCGCAAATAATGATGGCTTATGCTTATCAGAAAAGCTGAAGATTTTTGACTCTAAATTATTAAAATTAAAAAAACTGCAGCTTGAGTCTGCTTACTTTAAGCAATGCATCAATGAAAATATTGTACCAAAAGGCTTGGGGAATAATTTTACGCCTTCTGGTTTAATTTCAGACCATGACTTTTTGATTGACCTGGAGGTTCTTTTTCAAAAACATGGTGCTGAGTTAATGAATGTTATTATTAAGCACTATGGTGCAAATGTTGATGTTGTATTAAAAGAAATTAATGATTTAGACAATGAAATTAAGCAACATTTAGATTTTAATAGATACCAGTTCGACACGGACGGATCTTGTCCAGTATTGATACTCTCCTACTTAAACTAAAGGGAAATAAGAGTAAAAATTGAGTAGGGACAGAGAGGCTTATGGTAAAATGTTGCTTACCCTAACCTTAAAGGGACCAAACATGTTCGTATAAGTAGTAATAATGAATATCCTGTCCAAACACTAGGTGAGGATGAGGACGGGGTAGAAGACCTTGATGAAGAAGACTCTGGGAATGTCCATGCCACCCCAACACCTAGAAGGAGTAACAGAATTAAGGGCTTTGCTAAAGATAAGGGAAGTCACGAGAGAAGTGACAAAGGTTACAATGATAATAGGGGGCACAACACTTATAATGCAGGGAATAGTAACAACAAAAATTTTTTAGGGCAACGCAGCAAGAAGTCTTACAGGAACAGAACGAAGTAACAAACTTGCCCTTGCTTGACCCCATACCTAACTTCTTGGTGGCAGATAGTTCTAGTATAGTCGACGCTGATGTCTCTAGCTCACCTTCTTACGGTGGGCCCCCTGTCATTCTCACTAACACGAATGGCGACTTCACCATTTACAATTTTTCTGACATCATTTTGGACCAACAATTGATAGAATTGTTAGCTTTTGGAAACACTTTTGTTCCAACTTCCTATGGGAATGTTGCTAAAGAAATTATTGAACTAAAGTGTTTTGTAAGAAAAATGAATCTTAAGTTACTGTTCAATCATGAAACAGAGGCTGTGAATGATGGTGAAGTAAACGCCATCCCCAATGTAGGACTTCCAAAACTGTCCAGTGTTTTAATCCTCCATTACATTCTACGTTGGAATTGTTTGAGAACATGTGTGAATTTGATTTTAGATTTTTGGGTAACAAATATAATGAATACAATAGGACTACAACTCCCAATATTTCTAAAGAACAACGCCTATTACTGGATGAACTTAGTCAGTTACCTATACGGGTGTTAAAACCGGATAAGGGAGGAGGCTTGGTGATTTTTCATAATGTCACCTATAATGAGAAAATGACTTCCCTCCTTGACAGTGATGCCTACACAAAAGCCTCAAGAAATGAAGTTAATGGTACCACACAAAGGATCAGGGGATATTTTAGGGACCTTTTCTTAACGGGGAAAATTGATATCAAGACATATAATTATATTGACATCATGTCTTCTAAGATGGCCGTTATGTTTGGGATCCCTAAAATCCATAAAAGTGTCACTGACCCCCCTATGAGAGCTTTAATTGACAGTAGATCCTCTATTACTTACCCATGTTCCAAACTAATCACACACATCTTGGACAAATACGTTAAGTACATTCCAAGTGTGTGTAAGGACTCATGGACATTTTGGACAACATAAACAAACTGCCATTCAATGAAGATGACAACTTGTTAACTATTGATGTCATTGACCTCTATACGTGCATACCGCACTTAGAGGCGGTTGAATGGACAGGGTCAATGTTACAAAAGTTTGGGCCCAGATTGGAGGTCGAACTGGTTATGGAATTACTTGAAATAGTACTAACCAGTAACTACTTCCTATTTGACGGTGACTTCTATTTACAGAAACGGGGGCGATGGGCTCCCCATGTGGAGCAGGTGTGGCAAACTATGTAATGGGGTACTGGGAAGCAAACATCTTGGCTGATCTCCCTGGTATTATGGCCCCTGTTACCTTCTACACCCGCTACCTTGACGACATGTTCCTCCTGTTCAGGGGTCAGAATTGGAAGCGAAAAACTTGGTGGATAATATCAGTAATTCCACTGAGTTCCTGAAGTTCACTTTTAAATTTTCTACCACCGAGCTGGATTATTTAGATGTCAAACTTACGAAGGATATTTGTCATCAGTGCTTCAGGTCCACCGTCTTTAGGAAAGCCACATACTGCAATTCTTTCCTGCACTTCACCAGCTTTCACCCTCACAAACAGAAAAGATCTATAGTGAAGGGACAGCTGGTGAGGGCAGGAAGAATGTGCAGCACCCTTGTGGATTTTGTTAAGGAATGTTCATTTCTGAAGGAAATGTTCACTAACCGTGGCTATCCTGAGAAAATGGTTTGTGAACTTATTGAGGAAGTTACTCTTAAAAGAACTAGAGGCTTCTACACCCCTTTATTGACTAAACAAAAGGTCTCCTCCAGTGTAGTTAGTAGTTTCACAGATGAGGTGCCTATAAGTGGTCTAATAGGTAGCAATGTTGACCGCAGAGAATCAAACACAGATTTATCTTTGAGCTTCGTCACTATTTTTAGTACTAATTCAGAAGCAATCCTGGACATCATCCGTAAGAATTGGAGGTTGATATCCTCAAACCCATCACTAGCAGGAAAATTGGGAGACGAACCCAGATTTATTTTTAAACGATCTAAAAATTTGAAGGAACTATTACAAAGGGATATCCAACAGCATAGTTTTTATAAAAGGAAAGGAATGTCCAGATGTGGATTCTGTAATTTCTGTAACAATGTCCGAACAGGGGAGACATTCCTTGTTAGGGACAGGAAGTTTGTCATCAAGCATGCACTTAATTGTGAGAGCAAATCAGTTATATACATTGCTATGTGCAACTGCTGCTCTGGGTTCTACATCGGAAAAACCGACAGGAGACTGCGAGATAGGATGTATGAGCACTTGTATGCAATTAGGACATGTAAAGATGACAACGCACTGGCCAAACATATTGCATTGTTCCCAGCACATAGTTTTAGCTTTATGGCTATAGACCATGTACCCTTAAAAATCAGAGGGGCCCTGTATCTTTAATACTAGAAAATTGTGAGCTGGATTGGCAGTTGCGCTTGGACGCTTTCTGTCTTCCTGGCCTTAACACTAACTGCAACATTGCCCCAGTTCTTAAATTAAAAGTTATTTTAGGTAAAACCTACTGTTACTATATAGTTTTCTCTGACTTTAGGTCTGACCCGTATATCAGGCAACACATATTGGATGATTTGGCAGTGTTGTGTGTTATTAGCACTTTGCACTAACACATTAGGTCTAGCTAGTTGACTTGACCGTCTACTATTCAGGGCTTACTTAACCTAACAGCCAGGTTTATAACCTAGTCTTAGTGGTCTTAGTAGGAAGACACAATGGATTCTCACGTGCTGAATCTTTTAGGTCGCACGTGTTTTCCATGAGGGCAAAGGATACTTCTTCCTTTCCTTTTCTCCCCCCCCCCCTTCTTTTTTCTTTCTTTCTTCCTTAGTCCTGCATGGTTACAGCACAAATAGAATGTTTAATAAACTAAGCCTGAGCAAATATGAGTAGTATTTATCCCTTATACACACCTCATATAAGGCAAATTTGTTTTTAATGTTTTAAGTGAGTATTAGAGTATATTTTTCGATAGATCTACTTAAATATTTTGTACAGTAGTTTATTGTAAATAGTAATGACATCTGTTTTTTGTCATCCATATTATTGTTAAGTCGCTGAGATCTTTTTTCATATAATTGAATCCATTTCTTATTGTTGTGTGCTACTTTTAAAATGATTCTAAATGTAGGATGTCTTTAACTTTTTAGCACTTTGTATGTGTTTTTAAATACAACTGTTTGGTAACAGGAAACAGGAATATGTCATTTCCTGATGTAGTATTTTTAAAGTGAGTGTTTTTTGTCTAACTTGTTTCTCTGAAGAAGCTGCAGTGGTCTGTGGCGAAAACGCTCTTTTGGTTTGTTCAAAATAAAAGCGTTAAGAAGCTTTTTGACTCGGAGGCGTTTCTGTCTGCAAACAAGGTTCCTCATTGTGTACTTTTTGGTCTGACTTGTTTGAAAGCAGTTGGTATATTTAGTTAGGGGGTGGGGGGGGCACAGCCAAAACCCCTCCATTTTGTAGGGTTTGAAAGTTTGTTTTGTTTTTGTTTGGCCAAGGTATTTTTTCCTCTGGGGAAAAAATTCACTGAAGTGGCCGTTTGGAGCTTAGTGTTTTCGCTGTATAGTGGTCGATGAAAACGTGTTCAATGAACATGTTTTTCAATGACATAATATAAACCATGAGATGTATCTGTTAGCCTTGTATCAGAGTTCTGCACCATATGTAAGCAATCCAGCTCATTGTTAGGAAATCCCAGGTACAAGGCGTTACAATAGTCTCGCTTCAGAACAACTAAGACATGAATAATAATCGAGATCAGCTTGAGACAGCAGGTACTTAATCTCTGAAATATTTTGCAGATAGAAACTTGAGAATTCTACTGTAGCTGACACCAACTCCTGAAGTATTAGCCTCGAATGTAAAAAAAACTACAAGATTACTCGTCTTCAGTTAGTTTGTTTAGCAGCAGATATGGTAGATCCAACCGTTTCATATCTTTTCCAAGAAAATATATATAGAGGTAAGAAAAAGGTGCACAACAGAAAACTGGTAAGTGATTAAGTTTGTAAGCAAAGCTTAGAAATATTTTCATGCCCACAGAGCAGTTATACAGTCGTTTATTCCTCATTTGCCAACTAATCCAGTTCGGGGGCAAGAGCTGAAGCTTAATCTTATTCAAGAGGTGCAAGATAGAGAAATACACAAACACACACCGATATTAAGTGCTCATACACATTTCTGCATATGCACACACACCTATAGGTAGTTTAGAAGATCACCAGTTGACCTACAGAAAGTCTTAGGGATATAGGAGAAAACTAAAACACCTGTAGAAAGCCCACATGGGCACAGGGAGGGCATGTAAACTCAGAATGGAAGGCACCCTAGTGGAAGTGGAAGCTAACTCTTTCAGTTCTTAAATGAGCATAATTTTACAGAAAATTATCCAAGTATAGGTGTAAGTGGAACTTGGAACTAACAGGCCATGTGGTGGATAGGGGAAATAATGGGCCATCCTAGAGAATGTGCATTGTCAGTGGCATTTTCTTTATTCTGTAGGTGAAAGATATCCCCCAGATTTTGAAAAGCTTGCATGACGTGCGTCATTAGTGTAAAAGGAAATATTGCCAATATGGCGTTCGAGCAATCCACGTACATGCTCGTTTGATGTGCGCAAGCGCTCTGGCACTTGTGCTGCATGTTCCCAGCCCCCGTATGCAAATTATCCCATTTTCAGGTGAAAATCATGCAAATGAGGTAAATCAGCCATCCAGGAAGCAGAAATCAGGACATGCAGGACTAGAGTAATATGAAAACATGTACTCGGTTAGTAACCGAGTACAGTACTGAAAAATCCAAACGGGGACATGACAGCCACAAATAAAGGCTGCATATCATTGAGGAAGCATGCCAATAGCCAAGTAGAAGACCATTGGCATTGCAAACAATGCAAAATGTACAAAATACAAGTTTTATTATATGTCCGCCAATCACGGCCGTTGAAGCATAGGGCAGCGGCACACAAAAGGGATCGGTGGGCAAATAAGAAAATAAACCTAAAAAAGGCAGTCTAACTAAAAGCAGTATTCCACCATGCAAGTCAATGGCAGGCAAAAGACAACCTGACCAGTGAATAGTGGTTGATAAGGGAGGAGGCACAGTGTGACACATGTAACTAATCATTAGCAGGCAATCCTATGCAAATGAGGGGAAGGATAGTGAATCCTGTTTTTCCCCAACATGTGAGGCAGGTCCCAACAGTGTAAGAGTATGAATAGCTGAGTGAAAGACTAGGAGGTAGGTGACATCATGGGTGGGTGTGTTAGGCATACTGTCAGTGGATTGGAGCCCTGTGGCTTGGGGTTGCATCCAGCTTAGCGCAGCAAAGCCAGGGAGTGTGTCTAAACCTGCCAAGCACATATGACAAAGTGTAAGCGGGTGTGAGTGTCGCGCAAAGGGATCTACAGGAAGATAAAGGAAGTGAACCCAGGAAATAACAGCAGTGTGCACACAGGAGTACACTGATTGCATGGCGCACCCCTGGGATGAAACAGAAGGGCAATGGGAAGGGAAAGCAGCAGTAGGAAGCTAATCATGGGGTGCTAGGTTCACTGTCAGGTGAAACGTATCAGAACCTGTCAATTACACAGGCAGCAGACCAGCCCAGCCCAGAACACCACTATAAACTATGCAAACACCTACCCCTCTGGTTTTTCCCACACCCTACACCACCGGTGTAAACAAGCGGGGAACTTTTAACACTCACAAAAGCAAAATGTTAGGGGCTGCAATAGCTATCATACAACTTATGGAAGAGGCTGAGAGTGGTGAGGATGGGAATGCTGCCAACCAACCCACAGTGAGGAGATGGAGAAGAGTGTACAGACCCAGAGCAACCTACCAAGTGCTACATGAGCTGGAGATAGCGGAGCACTATAGGGTGGACAGGGACCTCCTACAGCAAATTGTTGAGCTGTGCTGGCCACACCTGACACACAGAACTAACAGAGGGGAACCCATCCCAGTGGAAACAAAGGTATGTGTAGGCCTAAGAATACTAGGTACAGGTACCTTCCAAAGGCCAACTGGGGATATGATGGGGATCTCACAGGCATCAGCATCCAGGGTACTCCACCAGTTTCTGGATGCCATGGCAGCACATGTCGGTGAGCATGTATATTTACCCCTCACCTGTGAGGCATTGTCCAGCAATATGCATCTCTTCCACCAAATAGCAGAATACCCTGAGGTAGTGAGTGCAATAGACTGCATGCACATATGCATCAAAGCACCACCCAGTGAGCAGAGTAGGGTCTACATCAACCGCAAGGGCTTCCCCTCCATCAACTGCCAGGTTATGTGCGATGCCCAGGGCATAATACTGAATATGTGTGCTGGCTGCCCTGGAAGTTATCACAATCCCCACATCTGGCATCTGATGCAGCTGTACCAGAAATTTGCCAATGGGGACATCCCACATGGTCACCTAGTAGGGGATGCTGGATACACAATGGAGCTGTGGCTGATGACACCCATCAGAAATGCACACACACCCGAACAAGAATTCCATAATGATGCACACGCACAAACAAGAATCATAATAGAGCATGTGTTTGGGATGCTCAAGTCATGGTTCCGGTGCCTGGACACATCTGGTGGAGCCTTGCAGTACTCACCAACTACATGTACCCAAATCGTCCTTCTATGTGCCATGCTACACAATATGATCCTGCAGAGACAGCTGCAGCAGGAGCAGCAAGGGGCAGGGCCACATAGCCCCCCACCAGTGCCAAGGCCTGCACAGGCACAGAGTGACTCGGAGGAGGAACAACCTGAGCCTGCCCCAGTAGGCAGAAGGAGGTGTGCCCAGTATGCCCTGGCCTTGGCAAAGAGGCAATGCATAGCACATACTCTGACACAGGAGGGACCCAGGGAATAGCACCTCTCTCTGACTCTCACATACAGTAAAATGGATGCCAAACATTACACTACCTGTGCCTAACCATGCGTAGGCAGTGTACTATGTGCATCCAACATAGGCAGCCCTGCAACACCACCCTCAATACTGGGACACCCACAAGATAAGGGACTCACACATGCCAGTCAGGAGGGGGGGGTCACATACCCAACAACAGTCACAGCCAGCAGGACAGGTGTAGACAAACACAAACAAATGCCGTACTATGGCCTCTAAATGAGGGGTATGGGTAACCCCCCCCAAGCCTACATGGACAGACTACAGCAGGCCAGGTAGTAGGATGTCAGTTGTGATGGCTAGGAAATCAGAAATTAATGTGTATGCAGTCAAATGATAAGAACGCTAGTACACCGGTATGGCTTAGCCAGCACGATAGGTAAGACTACTGACTGAAATGGACTACAGGACATACCAGTACAGTCCTAGCAAATGTGTACAACTGTCAGATGTGCCCCCCACCCTACATAGAAATATAGTAACAGTCAGGTGCACCCCCCCCAATCCTGTGTAGAAACATAGAAATAGCCAGGTGTTCCCCCTGCTATGCAGATGTGTTGCAACAGTCAATGCCAAATGATCGGTGGATACCCTGCAGACACAGCATGCTACCTGTCGGTGTACAACACAAAGGTCAGCTGTGCAGTACAAACCACCGGACATGATCCACACATGCAAAACAAATGGCCTTAGTGGGCATGCTCACACACTTAGAGAAATGAAGGCAATGTCAGTCATCAACATACTGAAGGTCATACTGGGCATGCTCACATACAAACACATGAAGGCCATGTATGCAAACACCAGTGGACCAGACACATTCGGCGGTTGCAATTGTTAGTGCAGACACATGTCAGTATGCACCACTCATGCCTTGCACACACAGTGGATAGGAATACAGACATATATGTAAGGACAACACACCATAATAAACCAAAGGTAGATGGATATGGATGTGTGGAAGACGGTGACTGTGACAAGGAGCCATCCACACCTGTCCCACCCAGCACACAGACAAAGGGCCCCAAACACATCAGGTGTAGTTGTCACACACTGCAGTTACTAGCGACCAGTACCTGTCAGCACCACAGACTATGTGGTCCACGTGTCAGCTGTGCAACATGGCTGTACAAGGACATAGTCATCTAGTAACCCTATACACGTACATGTGACATATGACCCCATGTGTGGCCGCTTGTGGCATGTCACCCTTACATGAATGGTTTATGGGCCATGCACTCACTGGCCACCCCATAGCACTACCCTGACAAGCCTGCTGAGGTTATCCAATGTAAAATACACCTTTGGGAGAGTTGTAGCCCAGTAATCTCCATGGTGCATCCCATAACTGCGTACTGCTGTAGTGTGATAGACTAGTTAGGTAGGAACTCTAACCCCAGACATGGCAACTGTGTGTGAGTCTGTGTGTGTGTGTGTGTGTGTGTGTGTGTGTGTGTGTGTGTGTGTGTGTGTGTGTGTGTGTGTGTGTGTGTGTGTGTGTTTGTGTGTGTCACTGTTTGTGTGTGTGTTTGTCTCTCACTGACTGTGTAGAAAACAATGCCTTTTAGGCTACTCACACCCCTTACTATTCACATACCCACCTTTGGCAAGGCTGCTGATGTCACCCACCTAGAAATACTCTCCTGGGAAGGCTATAGCTCAGTCATCTCTGTAGCGCATGCTGTAACTGCATACTGCTATAGTGTGATAATGTAGTTAGGTAGGAGGTCAAACCATCAAACCCCAGACGTGGCAATTGTGCATGTGCGAGTCTGTGTGTGTATATGTGAGTGTGTGTCTGTCACTGACTGTGTAGAGAGCAATGCTTTTTAGGCTACTCACACCCCTTACAATTCAAATACCCACCTTTAGCAAGGCTGCTGATGTCATGCACCTTGAAATACACTTCTGGGACAATAGTAACCCAGTAATCTCTGTAGCATGTCCTGTAACATCGTATGGCCATAGTATGATTAAGGAGTTATTTGGGAGTTCTAATCCCAGACTGTCAGCTGTGTGTGTATGTGTGCATGTCTGACTGTGTAGAGAGCAAAGTTTTTAGGGTACTCATACCCCTTACATTTCACATACCCAACTTTGGCAAGGCTGCTGATGTCACCCACCTAGAAATACACCCCTTGGAAGGCTATAGCCCAGTAAACTCTGTAGCGCATCCGGTAACTGCGTACCACTGTAATGTGATAAACTAGTTAGGTAGGAGTTCCAACCCCAAACCTGGCAACTGAGTGTGTGTCTGTGTTTGTGTGCATGTCTGACTGCGTAGAGAGCAATGCTTTTTAGGCTACTCACACCCCTTAAAATTCAAATACCCACATTGGGCAAGGCTGCTAATGTCACGCACCTTGAAATACACCTCTGGGACAACTGTAGCCTAGTAATCGCCGTAGTACATCCCTAACACCAGGGAATGCTGATAGCATGCACTCAATGTAGGTGCAGGGTAAACCTGCTGGCCATTACCAGCTCCTGCCACAGGTGGGCAGGACTGGCACATCTGATAATAATCTGTGTTCACAACATGGGTCGGACACCCCAGGTACAGTTCCACATGTCACTGTACATGCATGTGAGAAGTGTGCACATCCCAGATGCCGTACATGTCATGGACGAAGAAACACAAACATGGCAAGCGATGCACAGCATTGGCCACACACAATAGTCACCCAGGTGACCGGATGGGGATACAATACCCACCTGTGTGGGCAAATGCAGACACTAAATCCCTGAGCCACAATGCAGACCATCGTCATGTGGCCTGATGCCAAGGTACACTCATTGCCTAGCCTTGGACAGCTGTCTGGCACAGTCAAACACCACACACCTGTGCAGACATCCATCCATGCATGTCAGTACTGGCACCCTGTGTGTTTGTGTGTGTGTTGCATGCTCCAGATGTTCTCCTCCACACTCCCTACAACCCCCATGGGCATACTGCAGCATGCTGTCTGATGTCAGACACCTTCCCATACCCTTCACCCATACAGCCCCCCATATGACCTGTGTGGTGCATGGGATACCTGCACAGTGATATGATGTGGCAATCCCACAACCGATGAGTTGTACACCTGGCCCTGCCACGTGTGTCAATGTATGTGTGTCCTTGTGAGAGTGTGGCTGTGCTGACACTGGCACCTGTTCATGCCAACAGGCACGTGTATGTCACCTACCATACAGCTACTGTATCCCTGTTGCAGATGTCACTCACCATCACATATATGTTCTGAGTGCTCCACAAAAGGTAACCCATGTGGCGCATCCAATACTTGTATCGAACTGTGCTAGCACTACATAGTTGTCAGGGGGTTGATACCCTGTGCTGCTAGGTGTGTGACACAAACATGCTTCAGTTTTACTCTCCCACCCCTCCCTGACACGTATTTGCCTCTGTCTGCATCCCCCACCCCCTCTCAGGTGGACGTGGAGACCCACACCTGCTTTGCTTAGGCAGCAGCATGTGTAATGCAAGTAATGCTCATGATCAGCTGATGGCCTCTGCATGAATCGCAGCCCTCCCCTAGCTGATTGCATGTGAAACAGCTGTGGTAACATTCCCATAGCCAATTGTATGGAAACACACTCCAATACCTAGGAACATCATGGTGGTGTTGGCCCTTTTCATCCACTGTGAGCAGGAACTAGAGCTGTTGTGTGGCAAACAGCATCTCAGATGGATTGTGGTGTACCTCTAACAACATACACTGTGGAAACAGTGCAACAAACAGGAGGGGGATGTGCCTGACCTGACTACAAGCTGTAAGTGCCACTATACTGCATTTGGAGTAATGTTGCTTTAACAGTGTTTGCGTGGATATGGCTGTTGTACATGTCTCAATACCTGCCATGTCAGTTCCATGTTTATGGGGAATCCCCATCTGCAGGATCATCTGCAGCCTGGGCAGTGTTGTGTCTGTGGTTGCATGTGTCACCCACAGAGCATCTAGCTGTCAACTTCAGAAGGTAGTGTGCGGATTGCAGTCAGTAGATGGAGAAAGCCGTGATAGTCACAGACATCATATTCCTCAAAGGACATATGTTGCAACAACCCTGTAACAACAGTAAATGTATGTGGTTATCACAGCTACATGTCAATATTGGCCCTGTGTATGTGCTTCAGCCACACCTCTGTCAACCTTTGTGCATATGTCTTGCCTGAAGTGGTGCATATGTGCTGTACACCATAATTTGTGGCATCCTATCTGAAAACAAGCCACTGATATATCCGACTGCTACATATGTTATGTACAGTAGGGGTTACATTACATGACATTACCTGCACATTCTGTGAATGTTCGTACAGAACTGAGGTCTGTGTACCTATGGTGAATGTCGACAGTGTGTGTAGTGTTGTTATGTACCTTAGCCTGTGTACAGACTGTGGTAGATGACATTGTTCTAGTTCCTCTACTATCAGATGTTACATGCTGCCCCACTATATGGTACTGTAGTGGTGTACATGTTTGTAGGGCCATAAACACACATGTCTCATACCGCAGACAGCCACCAGACCAAACTGTGTAGCAGGCCAGTATATGTAGGGTCAGTCTGTGAGTGGCACATATGAAGATGGTGTAGAACACATAGTCCATATACTGTAATACCATGCTAGCTAACCATATGTGGCTGTGGCTGTTTTCACATTGGTTATGGATATGCACTGTCACACAGGTGTATCTTACCCTGTGCTGTGCATGCCTGTTGAGCCTGCTTTATATGCAAGTACATGTGCATTCCCCCTTAGGAGATGTAGGCCAATGTTGAGCCAATCTGCCTGCACAGTGCATTGTGACATGCCTAGCAGCTGAGTGTACCTACCCAGTGGGATGACATGTGCAGATACTAGCCAGATGTCCCACTGCTGGCACTCCCTTAACTGTCATGTATGTCAGACCGGGCAGTGAGATGCACTGCAGATGTATGTCAATACCTATTGTATAGTATGTGGCCATGGCACCCCTGTACCAGCAGTCATACCATGTCAGGCCAGGCAAGGGTGTGTGAATGCATGACCTATGGTGGACATCATATACCAGTCATTATGTGTTATACCCATCTACATGGCCATCTACATCCATATTGTCAGACATGGTACACATGTGTAGCACTAAGGGCTTATGTGTAAACCTCTGGACTGTACAGACTGTTTCAGACCCTCCACATATATTGGCCAATATCTCTGCTGCAGTCCACAGTGGCATTACGTGCTAGCAGCAGTACTGTACAATGATATCCTTTGGATGTCTTTCAGTAACCAATGGCACACATGTTATAAGCAGATGTGACCTCCCACACACACCATGTCTGTGAAGACAATCCCAATGACAGTAGCAATAGTCTACTAGTATACCTGCTATACATACCTGACATCCCCTGCAACTATGACATTCATAGGTTCATAGGTTCATAGGTAAGTACTAGGCTATCTGCCCGAGGGCATTTATAAGCCTAGCCAGAGTGTGTCAGCTTTCGCCGCCCCATTGATTAATTAACTGAGCCCCTGTCAAGAAGATCCAATGAAGTGATCCCAGGGGTGTATTTTCTGTTACCCATCCACTCGTCAAGGTTTCTCTTGAAGAGTGTTAGTGAGGTGCTCTACCTAATGTAGTTAGGAATTTTGTTCCAAAGCATGGGGAGTCTCTGTGACAGGAATCTATCTCTCCAGCATGTTCTATTTGTTGTTGTGGCGAGGTTTAGTTCACTAGAGCGAGTGGCTCGCAGTGACTTGGATTTCTTTAGGTGGAGCATGTCCATCAATTCTGAGATAGACATAGCTTTGTAAGTCAGGCAGAGATCACCTCTGAGTAAGCGATATGCAACTGAGTACAGCTGAGTTTTTCCAGTTGGGCTGCATAGGACATATGTTTGAGACCAGTAATCCTCTTGGTGAGGTATTTTTGTGGTCTTTCCAGCTATTGGAAGTGTCTTGTGAGGTACAGCCCAAACGGGGCATTGTACTCTATGATGGGTCTGATGAGTGACGAGTAGAGGGGCACTATAACCTCTTTATTTCTAGATGCAAACCCTTTAGTAATTAGATGAGCTACATAGAAGGATTTCCTAACTACTTTGGCAATATGATTGTCAAAGGAGAGATTACTATCTACCTGGGTCCCCAGATCTCTTATTACCTCTTCTGTATTAAGGGGGCTGCCACCTATGTGGTAATTCATGGGTGTTTTGTTTTTCCCAAACTGGATGACTATGCATTTTTTGGCATTTAGCTTGAGACCATGACTTTGACACCAGGTGTCCGTCTCAGTAAGGCCCTTTTGGAGAATGTCCATGTCAGCCAGAGAGTTAATTATGGCTCCCAGTTTGCAGTCATCATCGAACTTGGTTAGCCATAGTCCTCCTGTGTTTGCCTGTACTTCTGAGAAGTATATGCCGAACAGTTGGGGTCCCAGGACCGAGCCTTGTGAGACACCACTTGTGACTGGTTTAGACTCGGACCTGGAGCCCGCTATTCTTACCATGTGAGTTGTGTCTGTAAGCCAGTTGGCAACCCATCTCGTGACGTAGGGGTTTATGTTCAGGCTGGTGAGTTTTTCTATAATTCCTGAGTGGGGAATGGTGTCAAAAGCCTTGGCGAGGTCAAGGTAGGCTGTGTGAACTACCTTCCCCTCATCTATGGCCTTGGTGACTGTCTGGAAGAAATCAACCAGGTTTAGTCAGCATGATCTGCCCTTAACAAAGCCGAACTGGGTCGGGTCAAGTGTTTGGAGGTTCCCAATGTCTTTGTTAATGAGTTCCATGATGATGCGCTCCATAGCCTTCCAGACCAGGCTAGTCAGGCTTATGGGGCAATAGTTACCAGGGTCAGTTGTTGCCACCTCCTTTGTGGAGCAGAATAACCATTGCTGTGTGCCATTCTATGGGCATGTAGCCTGTGGAGAGGCTGAGATTGAACAGTGTGTTTAGGTGGGGGGTTAGTTTGTTCTGTAGTTCATGCAAGACCCAGCCTGGGATACCATCTGGCTCCATTGACACTGTGCTTTTGGCTTTTGATAGGGCTGTTTTCACCTGTGTGTCTGTGATTTCCGGTACACTACACTTTTCCGGTACTGTTGTGGGCCCTTTTGGGGGTGAGAGGGGGGTGAATTTTGCACTGAATCTATCTGCCAGGATGTTGGCAATATCAGTGGGTTCAGTATATTTTGTGCTATTTTGCACTAGCTCAGAGCATATCTGTGAGTTGCCACTTAGATTCTTAACATAGCTAAAGAAGGCTTTGTGGTTATCTTTTGAATCCTTGGCTATTTTTCTTTCGAAGTTAGCCTTGGAGGATTTTATGAGGGACCTTAGTTTCTTACTGATACTGATCAGGGATGTCTTTCCTTATTGGGATTTGTTTTTTTTTCTGAACTAGTTTCCTCCTTCTATTGTATAGCCTGTTTATGGCAGGGGTCCACCAGACTGGTTTCCTTCTCTTAGGGGAGTGAGTCTTGGTTTTTCTAGGGATGGCATGATCCATGCATCCTTGTAGGTGCTCATAGAGTGCATTTCTAAAGGTTCCTGCATCTTGGACACTGTTATCCTTTAGCGTGGGGGCTGTGAAACTTACCACCTCTGTCTTAAGTAAGGTGAAGTTTGCTATAGAAAAGATTTTCACTGTGGTTTCCTTGGTTGGAGGTGATGATGTGGTATGGACATCCAGAGTGATTAGTTTATGGTCTGATCTAACCAGTGACAGGTTGACCTCTGGTGTGGAACATCTGTCGCCCATGTTGGTGATGACCAGGTCCAATATGTTTTCACCTCTGGTAGGGGAGTTTACCAGCTGATCCAGGGCATTTCAGTTGATAAATTCCAGGAAGCGCTGGACCTGGGAGTTTGTACTTGAGTAGTTTTCCCAGTTAACGGTAGGGTAATTGAAATCGCCCAATATCAGGGTGTTCGGTAGGACCTTCATGTTTTCCACTGTCTCCAGAAAGGCAGAGTGGTGGTCCTGGGTCATGGAGGGTGATCTGTAGCAGGCCACAATTTGCATTGCAGATTTGCCTGATGTTAGTTGCACATGGATGATCTCAGAGGTATCATGCTGCACCACTAACCTGGAGGTCTAGGTATCCTGGATTAATATGGATACACCCCCTCCTTTTGTGTTTCGGTCCATGTTCTGTGGCCGAAATGTGTGGTATGAGTTGTAGCCCAGTAGTGCTGGGGTGCTCTGTGGAGCCCTGAACCAGGTTTCAGTTACTGCACAGATGTCGACGTTCTCCATACTGAGGAGTGCTTCGAATGCATGCATTTTGAGATTTAAACTCCTGGCGTTGAGTAGCATAACCTTCATTTTTTTATTTTTGCTGTTTACGGAGGTGGGTTTGACTTTTGAGCCTTGCCTAAAAAGGGCACTATGGGGGCAGCAAGAGCCTTGGCCAGTATTCGAAAGCCTAGGGGTGACAGGTGCAAGCCATCTCTTGTGAAGCAATGAGGCATGTTGAGCATGTTGTCCCAGGCTGACAAACACTGGATCCCCTTTGAATGACACCAGAAGCTTAGCCAATTGTTGAAATTGATCATTTTTCTTTATACTGCGGTATCATTCTTGGTGAGGGCAGGATGCTACTCTAGGTCAGGGTCATACCCACCTGGGCTACATGATCAGAGAGCTCTTCCATGTCTCTTTTCATGTAGTCCAGGGAGGTACATCTCAGGTCATTCACACCAACATGAACAATGACAGAGTCATATTTGTACTTGTTCTGGAGTGACCTGAGAGCTTGTGTTATGTGGCGGATTCTGGCTCCTGACAGGCAGCTAACAGTAACCTTCTCCTTGTCCAGCCTAGTGAGTGGGACATCAGTGTGCCTGACTATAGAGTCGCCTATCACAAGTGTGTTAGGTAGGTTCTGAAGAAGTCTGCTTTGTGTGGATGAAAGCGCTTAACCTGTGATTCCTGTGACTGTATTAAACCTGTGTTTATCCTGATCGAGGAGTGGATTATTGGAATTTTTTGTATCTTGGTGGAAGGTAGTATCCTTGCTCTGTTCCTGCTCGAGCTACAGTGGTCTAGGCGGGCTTTTTTTGTGTTTTGTTATTTGGACTATTTTCATTTCTTCAGTGTGTTAGGTATGTTATTTCGCCTTAAGGGCTGTGATTGTGCGGCACACTGATTTTGTGTTTTATGTGTTGTCTGGTTTGTGACGGGAGGTGCAGGTTTTTAGGGTGTCTGCTTTGGAGGTCTGTGATGCTTTTGCAGGTTTTTATTTAGAGTCTCTGATTATGATTTTGTGTATTTATGTGTATTTTTTGCCAGTGCTGGTTTAGTATGTCTATGTGAGGCTGGAGGTGTGGTGCAAGTGTTAACCTTCTTCTCATGACTGCCTGTTCCAGTCTTGGGTGGAGAGAGCTTAGCCTCCAGTTTAGCTATATAAATGCATCTCTCGCATATGTTAATGTTTTGTGGCAGCAGGAGAGAGTTGTCTGTGTACATGAGGCAGTTGTAACATTGCCTCAGAATACCCAGGTTCACCAGCTGGACTGGAGAGTATACCTGAAATTGCCCTTTGGTCATGTCTGAATAGTAGGGTGGGCTGGTTAGTCGCTTGGTTGATGAGGGGTGAATAATGAGCCTTGTCCTGCTGGGCGATCAAGTGTTGGGGTATATTAGTGCTTGCTATTAGGTCTGAGCAAGTGCTGGACTGTAGGATGCTTTTTAAGTGCTTAGGTTGAGAGTTAGACTACTTTCAAGGGAAAAACTGAAGAGGAGAATTGGTGGAGCTGGGATAAATTTAGCCCTAGCTAACCAGTGCTGCCTGGACGTGCAAAACCATGCAAATGCAGTTTTTACAGCAGGGAAATGAAAGAGATAGAAATTAGCCCAAAATGGCCTATAAACCACTAACTTCTGGGCTGGAACCTCTCCTCCAGGGACAGATGGCTGCTCAAAGCTCCCTCTCTCACAGGTGAACAAAGAAAGCTCCCTCTATCCAAGTAAGGTATGGGCAACTCAAAAAATTGTAACAGCCCTGAATTCAGCACTAGCCTGAAAACTGGACTATACTAGCTTAGAAAGGTTGGAAACAAGGAAATTTTTTTTTTGAAAAGATAAGGCACATACGGGCTGGGGTTGGCCTACACTTCATTTCCAGGACATATGGTGGGAATAAATGTACATATACTTATCCAGATAGCCAACTATACATGATTACACATGTGTACTACACCCAATTAACACTGTCATGGCAATCACCTACTATAGATCCCCACATCATGTGTGCGTGTTCCCATTACATCTCCTGTGTGATGGACATCCGTCCTGTGTGTGGGCAGCTGTACTACTGACAGCATGTAGCAATACCCCTTACAGGAGAACCAGCACACTCAGGGCAGCCACATACTTGTAGGAGGATCCGGAACTACAGACAGACTGCAAGTAGAATTGTGTTATGCTTTGTATAGTACTGGTGTTGCAGGTTGTGGGTGTACATACTATTTTGCCGTGGAATGCAGTCCATCTGCATAGCACACAACTGTGGGCCTATCTTCATGCCAGCCAGAGCTATGCCTTTCATGACTTGTCTGTCCACCACTCAGGTCTTGTGTCAGATATTACACTGGCAGTGTGTGTGTGTTGCATGTTACTGGTACATGGCTACATCCATGACCGGCTCTACCATCAATTCCCTGACTAAGGGTATGTTACAGACTATCCTGTAACACCAGCATCTTGCATAGTGTATGGCAACAGTTGTCCACATATGTGCCTGTATTCCAGCCTCTGTCCATCATCTACATACCAAGCTTTGCACATATGTCATGATGTCGGTGGTTGATCCATAGTGGGCTGGGAGTATAACACACTGCCAGTGCTGCCATCAGTCCACTGCCATTGTAGCCACCACACATATGGTGGGACTGGGGCCATATATGTGTGGGCATCACCTACACGATACATGTGTGCCCTTATGCACTGCAGAGCCCAGTGTATGTAACAGTGGTGTATGGCCCTGTATTATTGAGTCTAGGGGGGAGCACCATAAATGACCTAGGCTGCTACAAAATGTGGGGGTATCAGAGCTGAGCTGCCTTAAGGTATCTGGGTGTACAGTACCATATACTTCACCTGTATATACATTACTGACATGAATCTGGGTAATGCAGGATTACTGCCCCCTGCCATACAAATTGTTCTGTTTTTTGGTGTGCTCATGATGGTGTCAGTTATGCCATGTTATGTAGCAGTTACAACCCATGTGGTCATATGACGTCTATACCACCTACTGAGTTTGTACAGTGTATAGATAGAGGCTGCTGAACTACACACCTGGATTACATACTGTTGATTGTTAGGTATCCTGTGGCCCAGTGTGTCTTTCCTATTGTACAATGTGAATGGCTTGGCCTGGACAGCAACAGCTGTGAACCTTTCCAGACTACTGTATGACTGTAACTGGTCCACTGTAGCATCACTCTGTTGATATAGTTGTCAGTGTCTGAACAGCTATATGGCATGGCATGTAGAACTGTAATAGTACATGATTAAAGGTTTCCATGTCTGCAAACCTGTGGGTGGTGTTTTACCTATGACCTCTCTGTGGGTGTATGTTACAGGCAATGATTGTCATTTGTATGGGTGGCACATACAGTATCCAGTCATTCAGAAGTCAACTGTAGGCATAGTGGCTGTTCCATATTGTGTGCACTTTCCACTTATGTATCTTACTGTACATATAACTATGTGTGTATATGTAGTCACATGTATATGTATAAGTATATATATATATATATATATATATATATATATATATATATATATATATATATATATATATTCATATATGTATATAGATGGATTCCATACATTTGGTCGAATTACACTTAGTCGAAAATAATTCCAGTCATTTCACTTCACTTAAAGCTCACTTGACTGAAAGCTCACTTGGTCAAAGTTCATTTGGTCAAATATGGAATATAGCCCCTGCCCCACTGCAGTGCAACCCTGGAGTGAGAATATTAAATAAGGGGGGGATGTGGGGGGCACAGCCCCCCACATTGGGGGGTGTGGGGGGTGTAGCCCCTCACATTATGCCAATAGTTTTTACTAAAGATATATATATATCAATGCATTTCTAATGGATATACCTTTTTATAATAGTGAATACATTACAATTATAAATATGTATACCTGTATCTGCATGTCTGTGTCTGTGTATCTGTATCCTGGGAATGTTGATGGCTTCCACATACTAAATTACCCATGGGAGCCAGACTGTACTGCGTGATATGTTACCAATACCAGCCTGACATCATACAGGTGGGATGTAGTGCAGGTAACATCATGTGCCCATGTTGTCACAGGCCCTGGTTATGGGATCTCCAGCATTTGGTAGTGTATTGCAGGGCGGATGTGTTTGGCTGTGGGGATGCCTATTTGTACAACTCGCATAGTGTGTAGTGCCTTTCAACCCCATTAATGTAACATGTAGCCTGTTACACTCCTCTCCCTAACAGCTACATGTGCCTTGCAGTTCCAGCACAACAGTGTTGTACCAGTGGGTCGGTGGGCATGGGAATCCCATTGACATCTGCCACGTATGTGTATGTGTGCATGTGTGCATATCTGTAGGGTACACCATTCCGAGGCCACATATTCCTATTACAATACACATTGTCACACAGTAGTACAGATATTGTTGTTGTCGCCCATAGGTGTGGCAATGCAGTGCAACACCCTACTATGCCTGTGGCATGTGCATCACATGCATATCCCCATATCCCTGTGGTACCACTGTTGTGATATGCAATGGGTTGTTTTGGCATCATGGCCAATGTGTGATACTGGGTATGTCAGAGTATCAAGATGGGTTCCAGTGTGTAAAATATCTAGTGGGGGATATGGGTGCTGTGTACACTATCTTTACACCATGGTACACCTGGTATATGGCCCACATACCACTCTCTGGTGGACACTGTCACCATCACCCATACAGGTAACAGATAACAGGATACAGCCCAGTTAAACATGTGCTGTGTGCAGCCTACCAGTAACACATTGGACACACGGGCTAGTTAGCAACAATTCAACCAGGTCTCTAAGATGTGTGTCTACCTGTGATGTGTCAGTCAATGTGTATATGATGGTATGACACACTATGTATTCTCCATATACAAACATTACATCCCCCATTACCATATTGCACATGTCTGTGGATGGTCTGCATGTAACATGTGACCTGGTACACACCTCACCCTACAGATGGTGTCGTGTGTGCAATGACAGCCACACAGTTCAGTAGCACTACATACCTGGGTAGGGGTCCGGCCACAGTGTCACCAAGTAAGGATGTGTGTGTATGTGGATGGGTTGACACAAGGGTGCAGATTATACCTGTACCAGCAGGCCACCAGTCAATTTTGCACAGCCAATAACTGTTATACATACCTGTGGCATGTGTGCAACTGTACACCAGATATGTCATGGTCATGGTGTCACCACACTGACATACCCTTGTGGAATATGACTGCAGACCATCCTGCTGCTGACACATGTATGCCTACAGCACAAATGGATAACAGTATGGGGATAACAATTGGTGTTACCAACAGCTGAGATGCATCATAGCTGCATGACTACACTACCTGACATGTATGTATTACACATTACCCCTGACAACATCTTACACTGCAGTACATTGCATCACTCTATTACAGTCAGCATGTGCATCAGAACCATATTAGCCTGTCGCTGCATCGATGTTATGGATGACAGAGATGTGGCACATGTATCATCATATGCACAGGGTGTATGAAAGTCATCTTAGCTGCATGGCTATACTACCTAACATGTATGCCATACACATTACCCCTGACTACATTCTACACTGCAATACATTGCAGCACTCTATTATAGTCACCGTGTGCATCAGAACCATATTAGCCTTGCATCAATGTTATGGATAACAGAGATGTGGCACAGGTATCATCATATTTGCAGGGTGCGTGAAAGTCATCTTAGCTGCATGGCTACACTACCTGACATGTATGCAGTACACATTACCCCTGACTACATTCTACATTGCAGTACATTGCAGCACTCTATTACAGTCACCATGTGCATCAGAACTATATTAGCCTGTCCCTGCATCAATGTTATGGATGACAGGGATATGGCACAGGTATCATCATATGCACAGGGTGTGTTGCTGGTGTGCCAGAGGCCGAGGGTGGTCCAAACATGTTTCACCATGTGTGTGGGTAAGGGGGTGTGGTTCATTGATAGGGGCATGGTGATGTGGTGTGTGTCGGTATGGGGTCACCCTAGATATGGTTGCACAGTGTGTGGGTATGCATGCACACAGTTCTGCCATGAGGCTGCCCTATATTGGTGATGTTGGACAGCTGCAGACCATACCTGGCAGGATGTGCAGTTCACTGCCTCTGGCCATGGACATGCTGACTGTGCCTGCCAGGGGTTTCATGGGCATGTGCAGGTACAGACCTTGAGGTGCTACTCTCCCCTGATGATGACATATGTCTGCTGGAACCATGTCCCACCTGGGACTGGCCAGGGCCATGTGCACGAGGCCTGCTGTGGTGTGGTGTGGACAGCAGCCTCAGTGGTGTGCTGGGGCTAGTACTGCCACTACAGGAGCGGTTGGGCATCCTGGCATGTCCACATTGACCGCCAGCTGCTGGAGTTTCTGGCCTATGTCCACGCAGTCATCACACCACTCCCACCACACATTCTAGCACAGACATACCATGGTCGAGGAGGCCCACCATCTATCCATGACCTCGGTATATTCACAGAAGGCACCAGCGAGTTCATGGAGGTTGCCACTTACAGCTGTGAAAGTAGACCTCTGCAGCCTCAGGCCCTCTCTAGTGTGCATTTTCATACATGCCTGTGCCTCCATTATGGCCTGAAACATGCTCCTGGTGGTACTAGTTGTGGCACCTCTGCCAGGGGCATGATGACCTGCGATCCTCCCATGAGCACCACGGTACATCTGCTGATGTGGTGGCCTTCTGGACATCTGGCTATGCCAATTGTGACCTGACATAGTTGGCATGGACACCACACTTTCCTGGTCATTGCCACCAACTGTCACTCTGCTATGGCCACAAGTGATGGGGTTGTAGGGGCACTGTAACTGTGTGCAGGCTTGGGGTAGCTAGGAGGGTGATGACACATGTTGGTGCAATGTCAGCCTCTGACAACCCCACCTGTGGCTTACCTGTACCATCATCATCATCATCATCGTCATCGGTGTCTGTAGGGACACCTACCTCAGTTTGCAAGCAGGAGGGACCCTGACACACCTCGCCACCTGTGGGGGAAACAAATACACATGTTAAGACCTGTACAGTATTGCATAACAGTACACAAACTCACACACACTCACAGTGGCAGCCACCTTACTACCTCAATTTCCCTGGATTTACAGACAGTCCCACAGTCTATTACATATGTTCCCCATCCTGCATTGCACTTGCTAATATACACACATTATTACTGCCCATTAACATGATGAAGAAAGACCATCAAAAGGTGCAGGTACAACCAACAATGAGAAGTTTTAATGAAATAAAGTGCTTTTCATCCTACCCAGTGGTAGGACTTTTTCAGATAAAATGAGTGTGTTACACCCAAGTTTTTATACAATTGTAAAATGCACAATCAATTAATTAATTAAGCAATTACACCATCAATAAATCAATAAGACTGTGTAACACTCATTTAAAAACACATTCTACTCTACCCTGTGTATGGTCACCATGGCCTCATTCATAAACACACATTTTAGGTTGAAAAACCTATTATTACTATTTCCTTACAAAAATATGCATGGGACCTTGGTGACCATACACAGGGTAGAGTGGAATGTGTTTTAAATGAGTGTTACACAGCCTTATGGATTTATTGATGGTGTAATTGCTTAATTAATTAATTAATTAATTGTGCATTTCAGAATTGTATAAAAACATGGTTGTAACACATTCATTTTATCTGAAAAAGCCCTACCAGTGGGTAGGACGAAAAGTGCTTTATTTCATTAAAACTTCTCATTGTTGGTTGCACCTGTGCCTTTCTGTGGTCTTTCTTCATCTGGTTTGTTATTTGCTTGTAGTTCAACTGCCCATTAACATATCATTCCTCTCCATGTCTACACATGTGGTTACAACACCTGACCTATTACTTCATCATCTCCCTGACTTGGGTGGAGTAGGTTGTACATGGACTCACTGCTGTCATCCCATATTACCCTGTGTATGGGAAGTAACAGTGTACAAGGCCCCTATATGGTTGGGGCTGCTACATTCACTACATATGTCACACACCAGAGCCTCATACTACAGTCTTGCTCAGTCCATGCCACATCTGCTGCACAAGTTACCCATCATGCGGACAACAGTACTACCTGGATACACTCACTGATGTGCTGCAGTAATTCCCCATTGCATTTGCAGTGCTGCATATGTGGGTAGCGGGTTACCTATCTGCTGCTGGCAATATGATGTGTATACCTGGTATGTACTTCTCCTCCCAATGCATGCTGCATGCTGCAGACCTTGTTATGCTATCAGCTGTCCTGTGTTCACATACCAGACAGGTTGTCCTGGTGTCCCATGTCTCACTCCATGTACAGCACAATCCCAATGGAAAGTACTGCCATGTGGTCATTCCTACTATCGCCTGTGCATACATGGACACCCCCCCCCCCACACACACACACACACACACACACACACACACACACACACATGCACGTACACACACATCTGACATGCATCATCCACACTCCACTAGATTGCACTTACAAACACAATCGAGACACACACACACACACACACACACACACACACACACACACACACACACATCCCACACTCCTACATGTGGATTTGCACAACATTTGTACACACAGTCCTCTCATTACCCTTCTGTCAACATGCATTACATATGGTGCTCAACAGCATGCAGTGCAACTATAGTGACTTCATGCTAGTGGCAGCATACATGTGTGAGGCATGGGCTGTGTTGGTAGGTGATGGCCCTTCCCCTTGTTAACACTGCACCCATGTACAATGTGTTACTGTGGACCTGTTCCGTATGCTGCCTTGTACTGTGCACCATACCTCACAGGTGTGGAAACCATTGATGCATATGTAGTACTGTGTCGGTTATGTCTCCACTGCTCACAGCCCCTATGTGTTATAGCAACACATACCTGGGATGATATGTGAACAGCTATCATTTGTGAATGCCTGATGTCTGTGTTACAGATCACAACATCAGCAGTGCATGTATGACCAGTACAAGACTATTACACTGACAACCAGCGGACCTTGCCATGGCTGTGGGGGGTACCCTACACATGTCCCAGACCTCTGCATGGTTGCAAGGTCTACTCATGTGCACATCCCTTGGAGTGCACACACTGCTGTCATGAGTGCTGTGGGGTCAGGGTTATGTCTGCCACATTTACTTAACCTGATTGTGTACAACTGCAGCCATGGTAATGTTGATTCAAACATGTCCCTACTGTAGGCCGTGTGTCCCGCCTTACTTCATATCCCTGTGGACACATTGTACATTGGCAGGATGTTAGTTATCTTGCATGTGTCTGTTGTACCCTTCCAATACCCCAGCATGGTCTCTACTGTGATGCAGTGCATTTCACAGCAACAAAACGTGAACATGTACAGCATGCAGTATGGGTAGGTGTGTTAGATGTGTACATGGGATATCCCATAGCTATTACATGTCCAGTTTATCATCATGCATGAACACAAACCATACTCACCGGCTATGGGCTGCTGCCATGGTGGTATTCTGGAGGGACCTACATAGGAGTGTGAGAAAGTTGATGTCAGTGGCCACAGCTGTGGCATTCATAAAAGGTGAGTGCAGCATTACATTACATCAGCAGTAGAATTGCACAATATTACAGCTTATGCACAACTGTTTATCACTACTACACAGCAGCAGACTATGTATATGACATCTCAGACTTGCATGATGTACCTGTATAGATGCAGATGCATCCACAAGAGTGGTGTACTGATGTGCCCTGGGGCCTTACCTGCACGCTCCTCAACTGGTGTGTCATTGACACCCACCTCCAAAATGTGCCCTGCCAGGTGTTGTTGCTGCAGGCAGCCAGGTGTCACAAGGCTGTTGAGAAGCTCCTCCACACGGGTGAGGGGTGGATGGGTGGGTTCCCCCACTGTTGTGAGATGGTCCCCCCTTATGGCAGCTGCACTCCGATGTACATGGCAAAGCAGGTCAGTGCAATGATGCCGGACCTGCTCATAGCTGAAGTTATGCAGTCCAACATCATTGACCCTGTGGACTAGCTCATTCCACAGGGCGGTCCTCTCCTGCTGGTTGTGGGCTGTCTGCCCAAACAGCAATTCATAGTACTGTACCAGGTGGTTGATAATAACCTCTGTCTCAGTGGCGCTGTATGTGGGAAGATGACTATGTGACATGTTCCCTGGAAGGCATAAAGATAGAAACAGGTCTGAGCCACCCATACAGCAGGGTTACCATAGTTCTTTATGCACATATTTGTCTCCCCCCACCATATCAGCTACAACAAAACATTCACAGAATGCAATTATGTCAGCTGCTTACCTACCATTGGGACATATGTTGTATTGTACCAAGCTTTGTGCTATGTGTATGTGCCACTCTGTGTGCTATGTGTTTGTAGCCATGATCCCTGTGGGGACACATATTTACTGGCTTGTTTCAGGCTATTTCACCTGCATGCCATTGTCAGTGCCACTATATATATATATATATATATATATATATATATATATATATATATATATATATACACACACATCTATGTACATATATGTGTAGATATATGTTTACGTTGTTGATATACCTATGTCTGTATGAGTGTCTGTGTATCTGTACACATACACATCACATTCTGTATCACACAGATATTTATCTATATGTGGCGTGCATACAGACATCTGGTCCGCATTCTGTAACTTTCATTCACAGCTGCACTGTTCTGTCTTGCTGCAACACAGACAGGTGTCACATGTGAACACAGACTAACATTAGGGTGGTATATATGGTGTGAGATTGTTGGTACGCCTATTATACACCTATGGCATTTGTGCATGCTATATTACACATTAACATGACTGTCCTGCAAGCGGTGTGCTCTGACACCTATGTGTCTATCATGACAGCAGTACTTCTACCACCAGCTATTATCCACATTAACATAACACACACAGATATTATGGCTGACATCTTTATCATTCATTGCTGATCTGCACAGTTGGTGGGTATGTCCTAATGCTTACAGGGACAGACAGTATTGTCCAGATTACAGGGACAACTACAGATGGCACATGTCAAACATTCAACATCATATATCCTATTAATCTATACCACATACTACATTAAATTATATATAGTTATGTTTGACATGCCTTTTTTTTTTTTTGGACGGGTATAATGCCTTCCCGGTTTTGGCTTGTAGGTTTTCTTTTTTCCCACTGTGTGTGTGTTTCATTTTATCTTTTCTTCTCTCTCTCTCTCCATTAGAGCGATTGAGTTGGTTTGAATGGATTGCAGCATGGCTTTTGTAGGTGATGCACATGATCAGGTGATGGGCTCTGCACCAATCAGTGTGCAACAGTTGCTAACTGCGTGCAGCCTGCTGTGTAGTGATTCAGTTAACCATTGTCATGGCAACCCAGTACTATAAATTGCTGACTCATGTGGACGTTGTCCCTTCACCTTTCCAGTATGGAGGACATCCTTCCTGTATGTGGGCAGCAGTGTTACAGATGGCAGGTTGCAGTACCTATTACAGCAGGGCTTGCAGACACAGGGCAACTACACAATCGTAAGAGGTTCCAGACCTACAGACAGAGTGAGTAGTGTTGTTATGTATATTGTATATTGCTGGTCTTGCAGGGTTTGCGTGTACATAGTAGTTTAGGATGGAATGCAGTCTGTCTGCATAGCTCTCAACAGTGGGCCTATCCACATGATGGCCAGTGGATTGTCTGTTTGCTTTTGCCTGTGCACCACACAGGGCTTGTCCTAGATATATCCCTGGCAATCTGTCTCTTGCGTGCTATCAGTACATGGCTACATCCATTTGTGTTCCTGATGTGTTATTCCTGCATAAGGGTATGTTGCAACGAATCCTGTAACACCAGCAATTTTTAGGGTGTGTAACAGCAATATTGTGAGTATGGCCCTGTGTTCCTGCCTGTGTCCTCCACATATTTGGCTGGCTTTGTCCTGCTGTGATACGGTTAGGGGTTGTTCGGTAATGGCCTATCATTATTTACTGCTAGCATTCCTGCTATCATCCCAGTCATATCATGGACTCCCACAACATTTGTTGGTCAGGGTCCATACATTTGACAGATACATTGACATTACCACAGATAATAAATGTCCCCCTTGGCCTTGACTACAGGGTGTAACGGCTGCTGCTGAACTACATCTGTTATTGTTTATTGTTACTTATCTTGATGGCAAATCCTTTGTCTACAGTTGTACAAATTTATAGGCTTGGCCTGGACAGCATAGTATGTTATATATCCGCACTGTCTGCATCTACTGTTTTGTGTGGGCCTTGCATTCCTCACTGATTAAATAAGTCCTAATCTATGTGCTGTAAGTAATGGCATACATTATTGTAAAATACACAAATAAAGGTTGTCTGTGTATACATAGTTGTGTGCCGTCTCATGTCCTTTGAATTGTGAGTGGGTATATGTGTAATGCAGTACATTGGTTCAAGTATAAATGTCATTTAGTAGGTTATACAGCAAAACGATGTTGATATGCAGATTTCACATGGAAAATAGAATGTGCTGCAGTGGGACTCGAACCGGGAATACGTGTGCACTAGGCGGATGCTCTGCCCACTACACTATTGCAGTTCTGCTTCATTTGCATATTTCTACCTTAATGTCATACCCATGCTCCCTTTCCCCGGCCCCTGAGCTCCACTTACACAGCATCCATCCATTCTCCAGTTGCTAGCCCTGCCATACCACACCTCCACACATTTCCCTCTCTGCATGTCTTGGTACTTCTCCATTTTACTGTCTCGATGCAACCTTCTGCAGGCTCTTCATCTGTTTAGTCCATGTATGTTTGAGCCTTCCCTTGATCCTCCTCCGATACTGGTGGAAACATCTTTGTGACCCACAAAGTCTGGTTCGTCCCACCAGGGACGGACCTGTTGTTGTGTCATGAGTAGACTTTGCTGTTTCTCCCACTGATAGCATCCTGCCAGGGTTTGAGAAGCAGCGGTTTGCTCACACACCAGACCAGCTTCATCTCCCGGTTCCGCGGATGAAGCACACCCCCAAGGTGTGCCCCATTTTCCATTCTTCTCTTCAGTATTATGCAAGACTACTGTTCTCACAGTATGTGTGGACAGGCACTGTTCATTGATACTCATAGACTGCTCAGAATACTGTGATTGAGCAATGTGCACATGTTTGCTGGTATTAATCTACATACTTACATACATTTCCTATACTGTTGACTGACTGTGCTGGATGATATGTTTGTGATAACAGCAGCTAACTGTATATCTGCCATGCCTTCGTGGTAACTCACTTGGACTATAGTGTGCAGGGGA